>NC_060271.1:18440353-18447437 GCF_021613505.1 Equus quagga | reverse complement strand
ACGGGCCGGACCGACGGACGCCCAGGTGCGGCGGCGGCGGGCGCGGGCAGGCCGGAAGCGTGCGAAAGTGACTTCCCCGCGGGTTCTCCGAGGAGGATTCGATTTTCTTTCTCTCTTTCTTTTCCTTTGATTTTTTTTTTTTAGATTTTCAAACGTTTTCGGGTTTTTTTTATCTTTTTCTCTTTTTTTCTTCAGGCTGCTGGGCCCGAAAGCGGCGGAGGCTGCGGCAACCCGGGGCGGAGAGAGGCGGCCGACGGAGCCACCGCTCCATTTATACCCGCCCGCCCCGGGCGCTGCTGGTCGAAGGGCGCCTCGCGACCTGGGCGCAGTCGTGCCCGCCCACTCGGCCCGGGGGCCCGAGGCGGGGCGGCCACGCGAGAGCGACCCGGCGCGGCCGGACGGCGCCACAGCGACCCCTGGCGCACGGAGGACCGCTCCGCGGGGACCTCCGCCGGACCCAAGGGCCGCTGTGCACCCGCCTAGACTGTGAACCGCCCGCCCCTCCGGGGAAGGAACCCAAAGAGAATTTAACCCGGCCACACGCCAAATGTTCATAATCAATGTATTGCAAAATAAGGATGACATAAAATCATCGTAATTATATAATAAGTGGTTCACTGTGTAAATGTTCGGGCCCAATCACGTAAGACATTCCGAAGTTCTCAGAAGACTGGGACCAAGAGGTGGAATCATCCACAATGCGACAGCTGCAAACGCCGTCGTATCCATGGGGGATGGGATTCCCTGGGAAAATCAATTTTGATAAAGCTTCAGTAAAACAAAATACAATCGTCCTGCTATTTGCATGGTAGTGGCATTCCTGGAAATTGAGTTGACATTTAAGGGCCAAAAAAAATACTTTCTGTTTCCACGTAAAAGGGAGTTGGTGTTTAGGTTCCAAGAATTATAAAAAGATTTTTCGTCCACATGAGGATCTGGCAGGGTCATTTGAAAGTCATGTGGTATATGGGACGAGTCTAGGTTGTGTGGGACTGTCTCTATGTGTTGCAAGACATATAGCATTCCTTCCTCCCTAAATGCCAGGAACCACCCTCCCCAACATTGTGGCAACCAAAAATAGAAATTACCGAAAGGCGCACAGACTTCCCCATTGAAAACCCTGATTTGAGTAAAGGAATGAAGGAACACATGTATTTATATATTCATTCATTCAAAGAAGTGGTTAATTGGGGCTCACTCTATGCCAATGCCAGATATAGGTCCTGGGGGATACCATGGTGGACCAGGCAGAGGAAGTCCCTTTCTCTCTCACGGAGTTTATATTCTACTTACTGTATTAAATCAAGAAACATTTATGCAGTGCTCCTTCTGTGGATTGATCCCCACCTCAGGGAAGCCTTCCCAGATCCCCCAGTGGCCTAAAGCAGTCTGCCAGCACTGTTAATCACTACCACTGTCTTCTTGTCTGCAAGGCTCTTATTACTGCCGGAAATTATGTTGTTCACATATGTTCATATATACATTGTTCATTATGTTGTTCATTTATACCAGGTTTGACCGTTTGGCGTCTGTCTTTTCCCCACTGTACATAAGCTTCACGGGAGCAGGAACCTAGAAGAGTGCCTAACATGGCACTCACTAAATGTGTAAAAAATATTTGCTAAATGAACAAATCTATACCAGGCACCCATGAGCAAAGCCCACACAGTCCCTGTCCTCTTGCAGCTGACTGTCTAGTGGGAGCTTGCCACCTGTGTGACCTTGAGCAAACTAGTTCACATCTCTGACTCTCAGATTTCCAATCTGTAAGTAAACTAATAAAGATACTCACTTAGTAGGGTTATTGTGAGAATAAGCTAATACACATAAATTACAGATGAATCACTTGCATAAATGATCATTATTATTATTGTCAAGCTGCATTTGTACTGAGAAGAGAAGGGAGTTACCGAGTGAAGGCAGGGAGAACAGCATGTGTAAAGGCCCTGAGGCAGGAGTGGGCTGGAGCTGAGCCTACAAGACAGACTGTGGTGCTGTGGGAGGTAGAAAAGATAGGCTGCTCTTAGAGACTTGAAACACTTTGGACTTTATCCTGAGATCGAAGGGCAGAGCTGAAGGATTTTAAAAGGGAAGTGCCTTGGTTCAAATGACATTTTTTTAAAAAAACAAACCTCTCTGGCTGCAGAACTGAAAAGGATAAAGAGGGTGGGTGCAAGGAGAGCTGTGAGGTGATGGCCGCTAAGGTGGTGGCCATGGAGATGGAGGAAGTGGCTTGATTTAAAAAAATTTAGTCTAATTTGTGATTCATTGGATGTGGGAAGTGAGAGAGTAGCATCAAAGATGGTTCCCAAGTTTTTAGCAAATCAAAAAAATTTAGATTCCCCACACCTAAACACAAGATTATCACTTAATTAGTCTTAGAGGGGAGAAATATGCAAAGCCACTGAAGGAGCCACCTGGACTCCAGGACTGTGGAATCCAAATGGGACTTGCTCAGGGCCTGGTAGGGTGGGGAGAGGCTGGACAAATGACCAGGCCAATGATCTGGAAGAGGCCTGAGCACAGCAGTACAAGTCTGCCTTCGCTGCGGTGGGAAGGGGTGCAATTTTTTTTTTCCACCGGGGCGGAATCTAGCCTCAGAGGGTCTGTACTTGATAGACGGTACCGTGTGTCAAGAGAAAGAGTGTGTCCAGGGCTGGGAAGAGGAAGAAAAGAAACCTTCACAGCGAAGACGTGGATGCAGGTGCAGGGCTCCCGCAGCTGAGGATTTTAATAGCAGGAATGTAAGGGCTTTGCCTTCGGGACTCATTCCTTTGTCATTCGACAAACTTGATGTGGAGTTCCTGAGAGCCAGGCTCTCTCTGTCCTGGGTGCTGGGGACAGAACTCTGAGCTAAACATTCACAGACCAACCTGCCCTCCTTTGAGGAGAGAGATAAGAAGCAAGCAAATGCGTGTGTGTAAAACTTGTGACAAGTGCTTTGAATCTAGAGGCGTATTGAAGGTAAGAGCAGGGGAAACCCAGCCCCATCCTCCCAGCAGGAGGCCAGTTCTGCCCACAAAAGCTCGCTTTCCTATAAGCAACAATGGCTCCACTCCTCAGGAAGGAAGACCCTTCCTTGTCCACAGACGGCGTCTTTGAGATCTTAGAGGTTTTGTCCAGGCACCAAGACAGGCTGTGCAACTTTGGATGGCAATTATCACATCTCTGAGCCTCCCCCATCTGTAAGACGGGCTCGGTAAGCCCTAAGTAAGGAAAAGGGGCCAGTACCTGCCCACTAGAGAGAAGACGTTCTTCCCTGCCTGTCCTCCCACATTGAAAGCTGTGAATCTGCCTGACCCCTTGCTAACCTTTCCAGATAGTCAGAAAATGCCAAGAATAAAACACCATTTATGGAGTACCTACTATGTGTCAGACATCATTTTCAGACCTCAAACCAGATCTAAACATATGTGTGGCATGACCAAAGACTAGGGTATTAAAAACTGAAACTGAGGGGCCAGCCCGGTGGTGCAGCAGTTAAGTGCACATGTTCCGCTTCAGCGGCCTGGGGTTCGCTGGTTCGGATCCCAGGTACAGACATGGCACCACTTGGCACACCATGCTGTGGTAGGCGTCCCACGTATAAAGTGGAGGAAGATGAGCATGGATGTTAGCTCAGGGCCAGCCTTCCTTAGCAAAAAGAGGAGGATTAGCAGCAGTTAGCTCAGGCTAATCTTCCTAAAAAAAAACCGAAAAACTGAAACCGACCTAAAGAAATCATCATCTGTGGAAGTCGAAGACATAAATGAGGGGACTCGTAACTGTCATCTTCCTGTTTGGGATCCCAGGCTGGATGCTGGCTATAAAAATGGACAAGACATTGTCCTTTCCCTGGAACTGATCATAATCTGGTGGGAACAACTGACATCAGTTCAGTTATTACAACCCAATGCCTATGGAGTTAGGTGCCACAGACAGGAGCCCCAGGCCCTAAGAGAGCAATTATCTGTGCCAAGGGTGAGGATCAAGGAAAGCTTCCTGGAGGAGGTGGCAGTGGAACTGGACCGTTAAAAGAAGACAATGTTTTGGAAGGTAGAAATGGAATGCCGGCAGGGAGAGCATTCTGTAAACAGAAGTCCAGAAATGAACAAGACGTTTATTAGTTTGTTTAAGTTATTTCACACTCTTGGGCCTCACTTTCCTTATCTATAGCACAGAAAAGATAAGAGATAATATGTGTAAACCTTTCTACAGCGCCGGGCATACAATAAGCTTTTGACAGACAGTGAATAATATAATACTATCTTATTACAACATGAGATTTTCAAGGTTGCTGTGAGTGGCCCAATGAGGTTAGACTTGGGGGGGGGTGTGTGTGTGTGCACATAGTGGGGAAGGAAACTGCAAAGTAGAGCTGAGATCTTGCAGAGGTACTTGAATGCCATTCTAGAAGGTGGCATTTCCCAGAAGTAATTGATCCAATGCTATTATCTGGAAGTAGTGACGTTAATAGCTAACACTGCACAGTGCTTCCTACTTGCCGGACACTATGCTAAGGCTTGTAGAGTGGCCAGCTGAGATCACAAAGGTGGCAAGAGTGGGTTGAGGCTTAAGTTTTTTCTTGCTCTAAATCTCATGCTGTCTAAAATAATACTAATAATGATAACTAACATTTATTGAGGCTTACACACATTTCGTTTTATCTTCACAATAGTCATGGAAGTTGGTGCTGTCATCACTTTGCACGTGAGGGAACTGAGGCTTGGGAGGTTGAGTGACTTATTCGTGGCCTGACCACTGGTAGCTGGTAGAAAACTGAGGGTCATGGAAGCGTGCCAATCCAAACTCCTTCAATAGAGCCTGCTGTGGGAGGAGTACTTGACTGACAGCTGTTGGTGCTTTGGCTCCACCATCGTGTTCACACAGGGCCGCAGTCACTGATGGGCACAGTGGAGGTATGAGTGCTGCCTGTTCCTGCCTGGCATGAGACTCTTCTAATGGCTATTGTCAACTGGAGGCCTCCCCATCTATCGAGCCAAGATTTTCTCAAAACTGTGCCACAGTCTGAAGTTCTTCCTACCCAATCCTTCTTTCCTGCTCTCCTAGCAAGTGTCAGATCCACCTCACGGTCTAAACGCTCTCCCTGCCTGCTTCTACCCCATTTCCTTTATCTTTCACAGGCATTTTCCCAAAAAATCTTTTGCACACCTAATCCTGTCTCTGTGTGTTTCTCAGAGGACTAACACACCGACCATGTGCTACAGACTCTCAACAATCCTGACTCTTGCACATGGCCCGTGAGGTTGACAAAGAAGTTCACACCCACTAATTCATGTCATGCCAACAAGAAGCATGTTCACAACCCAGTGTCTGAGCATCTGGGAGCAGGAGCCTGTCATAAAAGTCTGGTGGCCATTAGCAGGGAGACGGGCACCCAGGAGGGATGGGGATGTGCGTGCTGCCCAACTCTGTAGGCTGGCAGCTCGCCTTCCTGACCCATGGTCTGACTCTGACACAGAAATAGGCCCAGAGAAAAGGAGACCTCATCAGGTTCCACTCATAGCTGGACCAACTCATCCCTCAAAAGTAGACAGCTACCCTTGCTCAATTCATGTTCACCACGCCAACTTCTCACTTGAAATCTGGTGTCTGGAAAGAACTCACCCACCCAGAAGAAGGTGATCTTGGCGGCTGGCAGGGTTAAAGCCATGTGGATACCTTGTATGAGAAAGAACCCTAAATTCCCTGTCCTTCTGGTGGAAATCCTCTGCATCACTCAATATCACCTGGGAGCTTCTCTCTCTCTCTCTTTTTTTTTTTAGGAAGATTAGCCCTGAGCTAACATCCACTGCCACTCCCCCTCTTTTTGCTGAGGAAATTGGCTCTGAGCTAACATCTGTGCCCATCTTTCTCTACTTTATATGTGAGATGCCTGCCACAGCATGGCTTGATAAGCTGTGTGTAGGTCCGCACCCAGGATCTGGGCCTGTGAACCCTGAGCCGCTGAAGTGAAGCATGTGAACTTAACCACTACGTCACTGGGCTGGCCCTCACCTGGTAGCTTCTTAGCAACCCAGCATCTCAGGGCCCATCCCTTGCCTCCTGAATTAGAATCTACATTTTATCAAGATCGTCAATAGAGTTTGAGAAGCTCCATTCTTTTTTTTTTTAATTTCTGCTTTTTCCCCCCAGATTCCTGCAGTACGTAGTTGTATATTTTAGTTGTGGGTCCCTCTAGTTGTGGCACCTGGGATGCCTCCTCGGCGTCGCCTAATGAGCGGTGCCCTGTCTGCACCCAGGATCCGAACCAGCTAAACCCCAAGCCGCCAAAGCAGAGCGCGCGAACTTAACCACTCGGCCACTGGCAGGCTCCAGAGAAGCTCCAATCTATTGTGGGCTGCCCATCACCCACTCTGCCCTGTCATGGCCCCAGGCAATTGTGATATCCATACAATGGAATATTATTCAGCAATAAAAAAATAATGAAGTACCAGTGCATGCTACAACATGAATGAACCTTGAAGGCACCATGCTAAGTGAAAGAAACCAGTCAAAAAAGACAGCATATTGTAGGATTCCATTTATGTAACATGTCCAAAAGAGGTAAATCCATAGAGACAGAAAGTAAATTGGTGATCCCTATGGCTGGGTCTGGGAGGAGGCTGGGAGAAACTTGGGAGTGACTGCTAATGGATGGGGGTTTCCTTTGGGGGTGATGAAAATGTCATAAAACTGATCATGATGGTATATACTAAAAGCAATTGGATTGCACACTCTAAATGGGTGGATTGCACGGTTTGTGAATTACATCTCAGTGAAGCTGGTGTATGTACATATAAAAGAGTGTCTACCTCAAAGAATTGTTGTGAGGACTCAATAAAACCATGCGTGTAAAGCTTTGGCTCTGCAAGAGTAGCTGCCATGGACACAGACCCTGCCCTCAAATAGCTCACAGTCCAGTAAAAGAAATGACACAGGCATAAGAAACAACAAATCCAAAAACTAATGAACAGAGACCTCTGAATGAGGTACAGATAACATGTTGGGCAGATCATAAGAGAGAGAAGTAACTTACCTGTTCATCCATCCATCCCTCCATCTATCCATCCATCCATCCATCCATCTATCCATCCATCTATCC
>NC_060271.1:18287899-18440343 GCF_021613505.1 Equus quagga | reverse complement strand
ATCCATCCATCTATCCATCCATCCATCCATCCATCTATCCATCCATCCATCCCTCCATCTATCCATCCACCCACCCATCCATCCCCTCAATAATTACCTGATGCCTATTACATGCTGGACATGGGGAGCAGAGATGAATAGCACAGGAGGTAGGCATGCGAACCAATAAGTTCCATCACAGAATGATAAATGCCTTGGAGAAGACACAGCATAAGTCCAAGAGGGGAGTAAATAACTAACTGAAAAAGCCAGAAAAAATCTCTCCAAAAAGGGACATCTGGGTCCTTCTCTTTTTCCTGATATAGCTTACTTTTCTTTTCCAAGTAAAAAGCAATGCTTGCTTACTGAAACAAGCCAAATTCTAAGAAAAAAAAGGTAATTTCCCTCTCCCCCACAGAATCATTTTCTGGCTTTTATGGAATCCTTCTATTTTTTCTGTGATCACATGAATGTATGTGAACTTAGCACTGTGTCATGTCACCCGGCAGGCACTCAGGTCAACCCAGGTAGATCTAACTTGTTCCTGCTAATACTCTTGCCAATAAGGGTGAACCATGATTCATTCAACCAATCTCGACTCGTGGAAACTCACATTTTTTCCAGACTGGGGCAGTGACAAAATACAGCCACAAATCTTGACCTTAATTACCAGGGTTTTTTGTTTTTTTTGGGTTTTTTGAGGAAGATTGGCCCTGAGCTAACATCTGCTGCCAATCCTCCTCTTTTTGCTGAGGAAGACTGGCTCTGAGCTAACATCTGTGCCCATCTTCCTCTACTTTATATGTGGGACGCCTGCCACAGCATGGCTTGACAAGCAGTACATACGTCTGCAGCTGGGATCCGAACCGGCGAACCCCAGGCCAGCAAAGCGGAACGGGCAAACTTAAATGCTGCGCCACCGGGCCGGCCCCATCAGGGTTTTTAACTAGACTAAATAGTCTCAAAAGTGGGATTACAGGGGTCAATGAGTACATGTATTTTAAATTTTAAGAGGCACTGTCAGGCACCTCTCTGTTGTGTTCAGATTGTTGTAATTCAGTCTCCCAAGAGAAATATGTGAAAAGGCCCATTTCCTTCCATCTTTGCCAGCCCCAAATGTTATCCATTTTAAACACTTTCCTCAATCTTATAGGCAAAAACTGGTGTCTCTTTGTTGCATTGATATGCTACTAGGGTGACTGCCTTTTCATGAGTTGATTGGCCATTTCCCTTTCTTTATCTGTGAGTTGACTGAACTTGGTTTTGAAAGAACAGGCATTTACCAAGCAAATGGGACACTCAGTAGAAGACCTTCTGTGCAGAGTCTGTGCAAAGACCCCCAGAGCAGGAAATCTGATAAGGGAATTATAAGTGGTTTAATTCTAGTGGCTTAAACCAAAAATGTTGGTTTGCAGGATGATGGGAATGGCAGGAGATAAAACTGGATGTGTGGATAGAGGGCCAGATCTTGCTGTGTCTTCCATGCCATACAAGGTCCTAAGACTTTATCCCCTAGGTGGTGGAAGCGTTGAAGGTTCTCTCAGGTGGCTGGGATGGAATTTGAAATGATGAGTGTATCAGTTTCCTGGGGCTGCCGTAACAAAATACCACAAACTGGTTGGCTTAAAACAACAGATATGTATTGCCTCACAGTTCTAGGGGCTAGAAGTCTGAAATCAAGGTGTCAGTAAGCCATGCTCCCTTTGAAACCTGTAGGGGAGTCTATCTTTGCCTCTTCCTGGCTTCCGGTGGTTTGCTGACAATCTTTGGTGTTCCTTGACTTGTAGATGCATCACTCCAATCCCCCATCTTCACATGGCATTCTCCCTGTGTCACATCATCTTCCCTCTTCTTATAAGGACATCATTTATATTGGATTAGGGACCCACCCTACTCTAGCATGACCTCATCTTAACTAATTCCATCTGCAATGACCCTGTTTCTGAGCAAGGTCACATTCTGTACTGGGGGTTAGGATTTCAACATAGCTTTTGGAGGGAGGGGGCACCATTCAACCCATAAAAATAGGGAAGAGCGTACTCATGAAAAGGCTAATTAATGGAACCCAAACAAGGAGCGTGGCAGCAGAATGCCTGCTTCAGTTTTGTTGCTTTCCAAACTGCTTTTCATACAGCAGCCGGAATAGACTTAGAAATCGTTTCCCCTACGTAAAACCCTTCAAGTTACTCACTGCTCTTAAAATAACATCCTGACTCTTTACTATGGCTTTCAAGGTCCTGCATGAGCTAATCAATGCCATTCCTACCTCATTCCACTGGTGTTTGCTGCTCCGGCCACACTGTCCTTTTCTTTGTTCCTTGAACACTTCCCATTTCAGGGCCTTTGCACTTGCTCTTCCCTCTGCTTGGAAGGCTCTTCCCCTGTTCCTCTCTGCCTGGCTCATTCGCATTCTTTGGGCACCCCCTTAAATATCACCTCTTAGCAGAGGCCTTTCATGGCCATCTTGTCTAAGGCAGCATCGCTACCACTTTACTCTGCCAACTTCCTTCAGAGCCTGTATCATTGTCTGTCACTTCTACTACGTCCATCTTACTAGCCTGTAAACTGCACCAAGTCAAGGGACAATGTCTGTTTTGTTCACCATTGTATCCCCACTGCCTACCACAATGTCTGGCTTAGCGTGGAGGTTCCATCAATTTTGGGTGAATGAACAAATGACCACATTGATTTGCGAGTCATCAGCATAAGTATGACGGAAGAGGTCAGTGAAGGGGAGAAGGTAGGACGTTGAAGTCCTGGGGAATGCCCACACTGAGGGGGCAGTGAAGGAGACTGAGGCGGGAGCAGTGACAGTGGTGCCCACTGGATGGGATTTCAAATGGTAAATCCATCCAGGCTTTTTAAGATGGTGGTGACTAAAGGTGTTCATTGCTGAAAGAGATGAGCCAATAGAAGAGATGGAGGATCCCAGATGGAGTGAAGAATCATGAGACAAGGTCCCCAAGGAATGAGGAGGGGGTGGGACCTGGGAATCTGGTGGAGGGATTAGGCTGGGATAGAGGAATGGGATCCCCTCCCTTATCCCTCCCCAGGAGGAGAGGACAGGGTTCCTGGTCAGTGTCTCCAGGCTCTTCTGGAAGCATTCTTCCCAGGCTTACTAATGCATTCCCACTACACTGGCCCTTTCGCCATTCAGGACCTTTGCATTAGCTGGGACCTCTCCTGGGGCTCACCTCCCCTCATTGGCTCTTTTCTCATTCTCCAAGTCGCAGCTCAAGTATCTCCGCCTCTGAGAGGCCACCTTCTCTCACAGGTGCTTTTGTGATTGTCTGTCACAGCATTCTGCTTATTCTCCTACAAGAACGCATGAAAATCTAGAAGGTATTCACTTATTTGGAGTGTGAGCTCTATGAGGGCAGGGCTCATATATTTAGTTCCTAACATAGAGCAGGTGCTCAACCAGCCTTCCCATCCACCTAGTTGCACAAACCAGAAGAACACAGGCATCATCCCATCTCTCTTCTCACCCCACTCCACCAACCACATCCAGCCAATCACCAAATCATAGATCCTGACCCTCCCGGTAGCATCTCCAGGCAGCCTGACTCTCCCACTCCAACAGGTCCCTCAGCCTGGGTCTCCACCCACCGCCTTCCATTCTCTTCACAGCAGCCGGTTACCTTTCCAAAGTGCAAATCCAGTCCTGCTCCTCCCCTGCTTAATCTCTGCAGCAATTCTTCCCTGCCTTCAGAATAAACTTTAGACATCTTAACAGGCTCCCCAAAGTCTCTCAGCTCAGCTCTCCTCCTCCTCCTTATCCTTAGCCCTGCCCTCCACCTTCCAGTATAACTCCAGCCTTTTTGAAATCTTCACCTCAGAAGTCTCCCTCTCTAGGAAGCCTTCCTTCCCTTCCTGGTGTGGAAGTGCTGGCAACGCCTCCTTACCCGCGCACGGAGGGGCCAGGTAGTGTTAGTCTTGTTCACCACTGTATCCCTGGCATTTAGCACAGGGCAGCACTTGGGAGCACCCTCCCTCCCCAACTCTTTTGTCAAATAGCTAATGAACTGGAGGCACAGAGGGCGGTTTTGCAGGAGTCTTAAGAGCAGAGAGGTTTTGCTGTTCTGCCGGAGAGTGGAGGAGTAATGGTTTAGCAGCAGCAATGGGGAAGGGCCGCTTCTAGTGGGGGGTGGGAGACCCAGCAGACAAGAGGCCCTTGGGGAAGCAAGGACAGAGGGAATCACATCTTCCAGAAGGTAGAAGGTTTGGGAGAGAGGCAGGCCATGGAGGGTGGACCACGAGGATTAAGGAAGCTGTGTGGTCCAGTGGTTATGGACACAGACGTCGGGTCATGTAGGTTTACGAGTCACCAACATATAGGTGATAGAAATCACGTCACCCACTTACTTCCTGAACATGTGCAGAGTGGTCAGTGGTGGGAGCCCTCGCTGTTGGATTGGAGACTGTGGTCAGCCTGAACCGGCCCACAGAGCTGGGCTCTCCTGGGTACACTGGACACACTGTCCTGAATCCTGGCAGTCCTGGGGCTGATTCAGAGAGGAGAGGATCACAGGAGAATCTACTTATCTGGAAAGGCCTTGAATCAGCACAGGGAGATAAAAGACAGAGATTTTGGTTTGGGTGGAGGGTGGGACTGGGGGGGGCGGTGGGGACAGGGGGCTGGCAGGAAGGGCAAGCTCCTCCTCCCCGCAGATCCCTATGGCTCCTCCCTGGGTGCTTGCCACAGCCTCTTGGTCCCTCTCCCTCCAGCGCCCCTGCCATCCACCCTGCACGTGGCAGCCAGAATCATTTTTAAGACGTGTAAATGAGATCATGTCACCAGCCTCGCCCAGAGGAAATCCCGTTAGAGGCTTCCCATGGCTCTTAAGACAGGAGACGGCAATACGTGTCTTTTCCAAAGTCCGGTGGGAAGGGGGATGATTTTAGGAGGCACATGGAGGAAGATTTTTAAATTTCAACCGCACATTAAAAAAATGTAAGTGATATATTAGTCCTTTGATTTCATGAATATGCTTGCTTAGGGTAAGGATACAAAGGGAGCCAATTTAAAGAAAATTTTAAAGGAATTAAGAGTACAAGTGGAGTCCCATGAAGCAGGTCCTTGAATGATAGAGGTCTCTCTTCAGCCTCCTCCACCCTCGCTGTCCCTCCCTCCCGGGCTCCAGATATACTGGCTGGCAGGTCCTTGAAGATGTCATCTGCTCATCTGCCAGGAATGTTCTGCAATGTTCTCCCCAGCCTCCCCCCCGGTACCACTCCCCCATCTTCTGCTAAGATAACGGCCACTCAGCCTTCAGCTCTCCACTCCGGCGTCACTCTCTTGCGGGGAGTATCTCACGGTCAGGGGCCCCCGGTGTGATTATCTCCCGGGCCTCTCTGCTTGTCCTTCTGAGCGCTTCCTGCAGTTTGGGCTGATCTATTTTGCGTCAGGGATTATCTGAGGCCTCAGTGAAAGGTGAGCTTCTTGAAGCTGAACAACTTCTTGCTCACCATTGTACACCCTGCACCTAGCACGGTGCCAGGCAGTACTAAGCACTCATTTAAATGAATGAATGCATGAGTGCACAGATGAAGCCAGTGACTCCACCTGGAGGCGCCTGCATGTTGGCACCACGCAGCTGTGCCTGTGGAGTTAGGCGCAGTCCTGGGGCTGGTACTCAGACGGGAGGATCACAGGCACCAGCCTTTGAACAAGGAGCCCCATGCTTTCATTTTGCACTGGGTCTCACAATTTATGCAGCTGGCGGTTGAGGGAGTTGGGAAGTGAGGGCAATGGGGTGGGGTGGGGGAGGAGATGACTCCTTCCAGAAGCAAGGCTGAGAAGGAAAGAGAGAGGGGGTCAGAGCCTCCCTTTTTCGCCCTGGTCCTGACTCTGCCACCTGGGGTCGTAGAGACCAGATCTGAGCCCTCTTCCTGGGGGGGTCCTAGGAAAGATGTGCAGGCGAGGTCAGGGCCCTCTAGGAGCCTCCAGCGGCTCCTCCCTGGTGCTGAGCCTGGCCTCTTACCCCTGGCCTCTGCCTACGCCTCAGTGCTAGCTTTTCCCGGACACCACTGATGTCAGACCTTTGCCACAGGAAGGGTTAGGTTTGGAATATACGTTTTAATTAAAAAACTTTTTAAATATTTTACAGAAGTCCAGAAAATAATGTAACAAACACCCATGTGCTCATCACCCAGCATAATCAACTGATAATGTTTTTGCTCCAGATATATTTTCTATATAAAACAAATAGAACATCACAGATAAAGCTGAAGGCCCCTTTGTTCCTCTCCCAAGTCCAATTCCTCTCCCTCCCTTTCATTCCCAGGCACAGCTGTTGTTATTAATCTGACATGTATCCTTCTAATCTATTTCTACGCACAAAACAGAATGTGTGTTCATAGCAGCACTATTCATAATAGCCAAAAAGTGGAAACAACTGAAATGTCCATCAACTGATGAATAAATAAGCAAAAGGTGGTATATCCATATAATGGAATACTATTAAGCAATAAAAAGAAATGCAGTGGTACTCCATGTTAGCATGGACCAGCCTTGAAAACACTATGCAGTGAAAGAAGCCAGACACGAAAGGCCACATATTGTGTAATTCCATATATACAGATTAGGCAAATGCATGGAGACAGAAAAGAGATTAGTGGCTGATAGAGGCTGGATGGGGAGGAGGGAGGAAAGACAATGACTTCTTAGCAGGTATGGGGTCTCTTTTCGGAGCAATAAAATTGTTCTGGGGCCGGCCTGGTGGCGCAGCAGTTGGGTGTGCATGCTCCCCTTCGGCGGCCTGGGGTTCGCCAGTTCAGATCTGGGGTGCGGACATGGCACCATTTGGCAAAGCCATGCTGTGGTAGGCATCCCACATATAAAGTAGAGGAAGATGATCATGGATGTTAGCTCAGGGCCAGTCTTCCTCAGCAAAAAGGGGAGGATTGGCAGCAGATGTTGGCTCGGGGCTGATCTTCCTCAGAAAAAAAGAAAAGTGTTCTGGAATTAGACGGTAGTGATGGTTCCATCACTCTGTAAATATAAGTCACTGAACGTACACTTTAAAATGGTTAAAATGGTGAATTTTGTTATGTGAATTGTATTTCAATTATAAAAAACAGACTGTGATTTTAAGATATTTTCCTAAGTTCTTTCATACTGTAGTTATAGTTCTGCCCCTTGTTTACTGACTCAGCATTGTATTTGATATGGAGATCCGATTCATTTATTTTAATTGCTCATTTATCTTTTATTGGAGGAACACGCTATAGTTTATTTTTCTACAGGTGGGCACTACAGGTGATGCAAATTTTCTCTACTAGCAGTGCTGCCATGGACAGCCTTGGCAGTGTCTCCTGGGGCACATCTGGGGAGAATTTCTCTAGGGTATATAATTGCAAGGTTGTAGAGAACACAACTCTTGAAAATATTGTCAAATTGCTCTCTAAGCAGTGGTACCAATTACACTCCCATCGGCAGCTGATGAGTTCCCCCAAGTCCTTGCCACCAACACTTGTTACTTTCAGACTTTGATTTTGACGTATCTGATGGTTGTGCAGTTTCTTTTTTTTTAAAGGATTTTATTTTTTCCTTTTTCTCCCAAAGCCCCCCATACATAGTTGCATATTCTAGTTGTGAGTCCTTCTAGTTGTGGCATGTGGGACGCTGCCTCATCGTGGCCTGATGAGCGGTGTCATGTCCGCCCCCAGGATCCAAACCAGCGAAACCCTGGGCTGCTGCCGCGGAGCACTCCAACTTAAAAACTCGGCCACGGGGCCGGCCCCATGTTGTGCAGTTTCAATTTGTGTTGGTATTTCATTTATTTCTAGTTATTTCTTTCTTTTGTTTCTCCTTCCTGCCTGCCTTCCTTCTTTTCTTTCTTTCTTTCTTTTCTTTTCTTTTTTTTTTTTTTTGAGGAAGATTAGCCCTGAGCTAACATCTGTGTCGATATTCCTCTACTTCATATATGGGACACCTGCCACAGAATGGTTTGATAAGCGGTGTGTAGTTCTGCGCTTGGTTCCCAAACCACGAACCCTGGGCCGCCGAAGCAGAGCCCGCGAACTTAACCACTATGTCACCAGGCTGACCTCCTTGTTTTCCTTTTTAGTATTTTCTTGGCTATTCTTGGACCTTTACACATCCACATGGATTTAGAATCTGTCCAGTTCCATGAAAAATCTTGTTAGGTCTTTTAAAATCATAGATTCATTTGTGGGTTACCTGGCATCACTACTATATTGAGTATTCCCATCCATGAACAAATGATATATTTCCACTTATTTAGGACTTCCTTTACTTTTTAAAATAGGCTTTATTTTTTAGAGTAGTTTTAGGTTCACTGCAAAACTGAGCAGAAAGTACAGAGAGTTCCCATATATCCTTTGCTCCCTACATGCAGGGCTTCCTCCACTATCGACATCCTGCAGGTCTGCGTATCTTGCCCCACAGTGGTACATTTGGTGCAATCAATGGACCTACAGTGACTCGCTATCATCCAAAATTCATAGTTTACTTTAGAGTTCACTCTCGGTGTTGTACATTTTATGGCTTCTGACAAATGTATAATGACATGTACCCACCATTATAGTATCAGATAGAATAGTTTCACTGCCGTAAAGATCCTCTGTGCTATGCTATCCCAACCCCCTCTTCCCCTCAACCCTTGACAACCACTGATCTTTTTACTGTCTCCATAGTCTTACCTTTTCCAGATGTCGTATAGTTGGAATCATACAGTATGTAGCCTTTTCAAATTGGCTTCTTTCACTCGGTAATATGCATTTAAGTTTTCTCCATGCCTTTTCATGGCTTGATAGCTCATCTCTTTGTAGAGCTGAATAATATTCCATTGTCTGCATGTACCACAGTGTATCCATTCACCTACTCAAAGACATCTTGGTTGTTTTCAAGTTTGGGCAATTATGAAGAAAGCTGCGATAAACATCCGTGCGCAGGTTTTTGTGTGGACATAAGTTTTCAACTCATTTGGGTGAATACCAAGGAGCATGATTGCTGAATCATACGATAAGAGTATGTTCAGTTTTATATTCCTTTACATTAAAAAAATGTTTTACAGTTTTCTGAGAAAACATCTAGCAATCTTTTGTTATGTATATTCCTAGGTGCCTTATAATTTTTGTTGCTATTGGAAATGGTATCCTTTCAATTATATTTTCTTATTTTTTGTTAGTAATCCAATAAGCATCCAATAAGAATGCCATTGATTTATATAGAATGTTCTAGTATTCAGCAGTCCTGCTAAATACTCATATTAGTTCTAATACTTTGCATGTACCTTCCTTTATTTGCTAGGAAGAAAATAAACCATATGCATGTAGGGATGGTGTTAACTCTTCCTTTCTATTTCCTAAACCTCTTACTTCTTTCTATCATTTTATTGCATTAGTTAGAAATGCCAGTAAAACTGTGACTAGAGAGCATTCTTATCTTGTTTTTGACTTTTATCTTAGAAGGCTAGATTTTCACCCTTAGATATGACATCTAGGCATTTAGTAAATATCCTTATCAGGTTGATGTATTACCATACTAATCCTAATTTGCTAAGATTTAAAAAAAATCAGTGTTTAATTTCATGAGATGACTTTTATGCATTTATTAAAGTGATCATATCCTTTTTATCTTTCAATACATTAAAGTTTAGAATATAGGAATTGTTTCCCTGGTGTTAAACTATCCTTGCATTTTTGGCTACACTCTATTTTTGTATACTTCTATATAATATGGATTCTGTTTTCTGTTTTATTATTTAGGATGTTTGCATCTATAATCATAACCAGGCTTGTTCTATAATGTTCTTACCTCTGATTGCCTGGGCTTGATGTCAAGGTCGATCTAGAATTAGAAAATGAGTTAGGTAACTGTTCCTTTTTTCCATCCCCTAAAACAGTTTGTATAAAATAGGATGTATTAGTCAGGGTTCTCCAGAGAAACAGAAACAGAACCAATAGGAGATGTGTGTGTATATCTAGAAAGAGAGAGAGGGATTTATTATAAGAGATGGCTTATGTGATTACGGAGGCCAAGAAGTCCCAAGGTCTGTAGTTGGCAAGCTGGAGACGCAGGAGAGCCGCTGGTGTTGTTCCACTCTGAGTCCGAAGGCCTGAGAATCAGAAGAACCGATGGTGTAAGTTCCAGTCCAAAAGCCAGCAGGCTCAAGACTCAGAAAGATTGGATGTTTCAGTTTGCATACAAAGGCCGGGAAAAAACCAGCATCCCAGCTTAACACTCAGGCCAGCCAACTTCCCTCTTACTCAGCCTTGTTGTGCTAGTCAGGCCTTCAACTGATTGGATGAGGACCACCCATATTACGTAGCACAATCTGCTGACTCAGTGTACCAATTCACATGTTAATCTTGTCCAAAAATACTCTCACAGACATGCTCAGAATAACATCTGACCAAATATCTGTCTATCCTGTGGCCCAGTCAAGTTAACACATAAAATTAACCATCACATAGGGAGAATATGTTCTTTGAAAGTCTGTAAAACTCAACTGTGAAACCTACCGAACTTGTCATTCTTTTTGTGTGTATTTGTTTGGGTGGGGAGGTCGAGTAACTTATTTTTCAAGAAGATCATTTCCTTGGAGCTATTCTGCCCTGCAGGGACCCACACGGGCTAGTCTTTCCCGTTGCCTCTTGAAGAAGTCTGATCTTCACTTAGTCCGTGAAGATTGATGGGATCCAGGAGACTAAAGGAATCAAGAACAATGGGCTGTTTTATTTGTAGAAACTACTGGCTTTGGGGCTGTACCATTTAGGGATGTTGTAGTATTTCACTCAGCAGTTGTCAAGTTGTTATTTTAATTGACCACTAGAGGTCAGTAATGGATCAAGAACGAGGACAATATAATAAAAGGATTAAAATAGCTAACATTTGATAGATAAAAAGATAGATGCTTTCCCTCTCTGCCCATAGGATCCTGAGATTTAGAGAACCTAGGAAACTTGTCCAAATCATGTATTCCAGTACATGGAAAATCTGGAATTTTAATCTAGTTCTAGCTGATCCCAAAATTCACTGTTTCTGGTATGGGTAAAGTAAATAATTGCTCTTCCTTCATTCATTTTTTAAGTTCATTTATTCATTCACTCATTTGAGAGCAAAATAGCAGAGTGGCTAGGAATTCAGTCTTGGGAGTCAGCCATTTGGATCCCTCCCATACTAGCTAGCACCATAAGAGCTCTGTGCCTCAGTTTCCTCATCTGCCTATGGGGATACTAGGATTTACCTCATAAAACTATTGAAAAAATGAAATGAGATGATATAGGGAAAGTATCTGGAACACCATATCTGGTCTTTAGTAAGTACTTAATAAATTTGAGCTATTATTATTAACAACCAATATTTATTAAGTGACTACTGTGTTCTAATACTACTGCTGTAGGTTCTGGAGATGCAGCCACCACACACACGCACAGACATCCCTGCCTCCTGCAGCTTACATTCTAAGGAGGGAGACTGACAATAAACCAAACAGGAAAAATGTTGTATTTTTCTTAGTATGAGCAAATGAAAATGGCCAAAAATAGAGCGTGGAAGAGGGCCTGGGGGTGCCGGGGGTGGAGGAGGGCTTGCAATTTATATGGGGCTGTCAGAGAAGGCTTCGCTGAAGTGACACCCAGCAAAACCCAGGGGAGGTGAGGGAGCGAACTTCCGGTTTTCCAGGAGCCATGTGGATGACTGGGGGTTGAGCATTTGGGCAGAGAGAAGAGTAAGAGTAGAGGCCCTGAGACAGGACGATGCTGCCTTCAGGGAATGGCACAGAGGCCAGGACAGCAGAAGCGGGGGTGGGGTGGGGCCAGAGCTGAGGCATTGGAGGGGGGAGCCGATGGCACGGGGTCTTGCGGCCATGCGGGCGGCTTTGGCCTTTATGTGGGCTGGGAAGTCCTTGGAGGGTTCTGAGCAAAAGGGTGACCTCATCTGACTTGTGAGTTCAATGCTCCCTCTGGCTGCCCTGAGGAGGAGGGATGCAGGGCAGGGGCGGAGGCCAGGAGCCTAGGGGCGAGGCCGCTGCAGGGATCGCGAGGAGAGATGGAGACACGCTGAGGGCTGGGACCAGAGCATAGACTTGCTGGTGGTGAGCAGTGGACAGACTCTGGATATATTTTGAAGAGAGAGCTGATAGGATTTGCTGATGGACTGGAGGCAGGCTGTGAGAGAAAGAGGTGTCAAGGACAACTCCAGGGCTTTGAGCCTGAGCCACCAGGACAGAGCTGTCATTTCCTGAGACCCTGAGGATAGGGGAGGAGTGTGTCGGGGAGAGGGGGGGCAGGAATCAGAAGTTTGGTTCCGGACATGTTAGTTTTGGATGCCTCTTAGACATTTGGCCCTTGGAAATCCAAACCTGGACGTCGGGGCCTGGGCTGGAGACGCAAATTTGGCAGCTTTGAGCCGGCCCCACTCACGACCACACAGGGCGTCTGGTGAGCTCTGCCCAGGACTTGGCCTGTGCTCTTCCCCCAGCACCCTACCATGGCTGTGTCTGAGGGAGCCTGCTGCAGCCCCCTGCACCTCCCTACACGGGGTCTCCCGACAGAAGCACTGATCTCGTGCCCGAGGCAGGGTGGGTAACACCCACACCTCCTCCCCATGGTTCATTGAGCTGGGTCATCGCACCTCAGGCCACAGTTATTCACAGAAAGCAGGAACAAACCCCAAACCCAATTACCCATTAACCAGCCCTGAGTGAGGGCCAGGTGGACAGGCCTCATTTTCTCACCAGAGCTGGTTACAGTCAGTCCAGGGAAGGCAAATAGGTTGCATCTGGTGTGTCAACCTCAATTAATTGAGTTTGGCTCTGGATAGTGCTGCCTTAACAAGGGGGAAGAGGTGGGTAATTGATTAGCAATGTCTGCCATGGGGACAGGATCAGGAAGTGGGGGTTCATGTGCCAGATATTTGTTATTCCCAGTCTACCTGCAAATACTCATGGGCTTTCGCTTGAAAGGGCCTGTTGGGGGACCGTGCAGTGTGGGTCAGTCAGCCAGCTTCCTGAGATTCTCAGGTTGAGTGAGAAGTTTTCGGTCCTGCTTGAATCAAACAGAAAGAGCCCTCAAAGCCAACACCTGTCACCATTTCCCTCAGCCCACCAGCTGTATAATGAGGGCCTCTCAGCAGCCCTTTCGGTGAGAAATTTAACTGCACAAACAGAATTTGAGATGCTGCTGAGGACACGGCTGGCGACCGCAGCCCTGCAGCTGTTTTTCTTAGTGAGCAGGTGACCTCAGTGAAGTGGAAGGACTGTGGTTTTTTGAGGGGGAGGATTTTCAAAGGAAGATGAAGAATTAATTAACCTTTGCTACCTGGATGGAACTTTCTTCCGCAGAGGGTACCTGATGTGGGTATACAACTTAACCTCAGGAAGATTCAGAATTATGTATAACATGCTAAGCCAAGAATTAAAACTTTAATATTAATATTTCTGTTTAAAGAAGAAATCTATGTACATTCAGTTTTTTATATAAATAGATTTTTAAGAGAACTTAAGGTTCACCTCATTTATAACTTGGATTTATTAGATTTATAAGAATGATTTAAATCCTCAGAAAGGTTTTGCTTATATCAGATAACTGAGATGCAGGAAAAGAAAATTGAATCTATTCATGCACTTTAAAATGTTCAAAGATGCAAGTTCAAACGCTTAGAGGCGTTTGCTAAAATCTGCTAGATTTTCAAACAAGATTGTAAGCTGAGTTTTAAAGGCGAAGAAACAACTAGTGTTTTGAATTAGTAACTTTAACGAATGGAAACGAATTGTGTACTCCAAAAGCAAACTTCTAAATAGTCTTTTTTGTGTTACAAAATCATCCTCAAGAAACAACCCAAACATCCATCAACAGAGGAATGGATCAACAAATGTGGTACATTCATACCGTGGAATACGACTCAGCAATAAAAAAGGAGGAGCACAGAGCTTAATGATCTCTAAAGCATCACGCTACGTAAAGGAAGCCAGACTCAAAAGGTTACACGCCATATGGCTCCATTTATATGAAAATTGTAAGAAAGGCAAAACTATAGTGACAGACAGCCCATCACGGTTTGCCAGGGGTTGGGGTAGGAGGAGGTGATTGACTGCAAAGGGGGTAGGAGGGAACTTTTTGGGTGACGGAAATGTTCTATATCGCAATTATGGCAATTACCTGAGGGTATACATTGTCAAGACTCATTGAATTGTACATTCAAAATTGGTGAATTTTATTGTATGTAAATTATACCTCAACACTGCTGATTGTATAAAATAAATAGTGCTATTCTCAAGGTCACCCAAAACCTCCATGTTCAACGTGCAGAATGAAGCAGGATCATCTTCTGAGAAGGATGTGGGAAGAGAGTGTGGTTGTGAGGAGGGAAGCTGAGTAGTGACATCGTTGTCATGGAAGCTGCAGAGCCGGCCTGGTGAGAAGCATAGCAGATCCCTCCATTTAGGTTTCTGCTTATGAATAAAGTCAAACCAATGACTTCTTTTCTAAAAGATTGGCCCTGAGCAAACATCTGTTGCCAATCTTCTTCTGCGTTTTTTTTTTGGTTTCTTCTTCTCCCCAAAGCCCCCCAGTACATAGTTGTATATTCCAGTTGTAGGTCCTTCTGGTTGTGCTGTGTAGGACACCACCTCAACATGGCTTGATGAGCAGTGCTAGATCCGTGCCCAGGATCCGAACCGGCAAACCCCAGGCCACTGAAGGAGAGTGCATGGAACTTAACCACTCAGCCATAGGATAGCCCCACCAATGACTTTTCTAGTCGATTGAATGACTCTTTTCTAGCAGGTGGAGAACAGGCAGGAAGCTGGCTGTAATTAAGGTTCAGGTTCTGCCTAGTGTATTAATTATCTATTGCTGTGTGACAATTACTGCAAACTTAGTGCCTTAAAAAACAGGCATTTCTTATCTTACCATGTCTGTGGGTCAGGAGTCCTGGCACAGCTTAGCTGGGACCTTTGCTCAGGGTCTTACAAAGCTGCCATCAATGTGTTGGCCAGGCCCATCTGGGGGCTCTCCCGGGAGGCAATCCACTTTCAAACAGGTTGTTGGCGGAGTGCATCTCCGCCTGTGCTGTGTGATGGGGCCCTGGCTTTTTGCTGGCCATCTGCTAGAGGCTGCCCCTGAGGCCCTAGAAGACGCTCGCTTCTCCTTGCCACGTGGGCTTCTCCAAAGTGGCCACTTACTTCACCAAGCCTGCAAGGAGAGTCTCTCCCTCCAGACAGCTAAGGCAGAGTCATACATAAGGTAAGGCAATCGTGGGAGTGACATCTGTCACCCTTGCCATGTGATGTGGCTTAATCATGGGGGCGATGTCCTCACATGTGCCATATTCTACTCATTAGAAGCAAGTCACACGTTCTGCCTGTGCTCAGGGGAGGGGATCATACAAGGATGTGGACACCATGAGGCGGGGGTCATGGGGGTCACTACAAAGTTTGTCCCCACACCTGGTGACTGCCATGGAGAGAGAGATGGGACAAGGAGTGAGGTTGTTTGAAGGGGTGATTACGAACCTGAAGGCCCTTAGCTAGGCAAGGAGGGGCGGGAAAATAGGAAGTGACCAACGGCTGGGGAGGAGGACGTGGGGTCAGTGATCTGAGGACCTCCTGGAGGTTGGAGAATTTTTGCCATGGGAAGGCTGAGCAGAGGGAGATTGAAGGAGAGCATGTGGTGGGTGGAGAATGGGATGTTTGAAATCAGGATTTCCTAGGGGGGCCATTTTTGGTGTTGGTGAGTTCTGCAGGAGTGGGCAGTTGAGCCGGCGTGAAGGAGGTCATTGGAACTGGTGAGGTCTAAGTGGCCTCTCTGCTCCCACCCTTGCTCCCTCGCAGTCTATCCTTCACACCGTGACTCCTAATATGTGGGCAGAACGTGAGTCTCCTCTACATTTAACCTTCCAATGCTTTCCTGCCTCCCTGAGTAAAATCTAACACCCTCCCGGGACCTGTCCCCCACCCCATCTCGGACTTTATCTCCTGCCACTCAGCTGCTGTCTACACTCCAGCCACACTGGCCCCTGGCACTAGCCCTTGATGCTCCCTGCCTGGAACACCCTGCTCTCTGAGAGCCTCCTGGCTCCCTCCTTCTAGTTTCTGTTCCAACTGCGGCCGCTGGCCTTCCCCGTCCATCCTGTATGAAACAGCATCCCCTCCAATCGCTCCCTGTCCCTTTCCCTTCTTCCCCATCAAGCAGTTCGTGTATGTATGTGTCTAGGTGTTTATTGTCTGTTCCCTTCAATGAAAATGTCAGCTCCATGAATCTGGGGTTTCGTTTTATTCACCGCCGTATCCCGAAACCTACATGAGTGTTTGGCACATAGTCAGCACTCCCTCAGTCTTGTTATGAAGGCAGACAGAGCTGGTTTCTGCGTCCTGAGGGGTGGCTAGTTGATGCGGATGGGTCTGGGGCCAAAGCCTTGAGGTGTAAGCCCGAAGCTGTCGTGCAGGCCTGGGTACCCACCTGTCTGCCCCCTCACCCCCTGCCTACAATGTTGAGAAAGGGTGGACACAGAAGATAGAGCACTTGGGAGGCTGTAGAACTTGGCAGTTAAGAGCTCTGCCGCTTAATGGCTGTGTTACCTTGGACAAGTTACTTCATCTCTCTGAGTCTCCATTTCCTCATCTGTAAAATGGAGATAAGAACAGAAGCAAAACCTAAAGCATGGAGCTGTGCAGATAAACTCACACTCTGAGTGAAAAGCACTTGGTACAGGGCCTGCCTATGGCGAGCACTCAGCAATGACTGGATACTGTTATGTTATTTCTCTGTGCCTGCTTACAATTTACGATGTTCCACTACTGTGCAAACCAGCTTTGCCATTTACTGTTTTTCTGATCTGGGGCAGATCCTTTCACCTGAAATGAGATTTAGTTTTCATCTGCGTAACGGAGATCATAATTCCTGCCCCGACTCCTTTGGCTAAGTGGTTGAGAGGCAAGCGAGCTGATGCATGGGAGAACGCTGTGAAATGTTATGTTGCTGTATGAAATAAAGCATTATTACTGTTTGTTCTTTTGCCTGGTTCCTCTTTGGGTTGCTGGAGTTGCAGGCAATGAGTGGTGTGTAAGTTTCCAGAGGCTCCAACAGAACATCTGGGGTGACCGAGATGGGGTGTCGCTATACTGGACTTCCTTGAGCAGAGCAGTGGGATCCAGATTTTGCCCAAAGGCCTGAGCCAAGCCTGAGTTTAAAGTGGTCCTTGGGCCCAGGGCAGCGTAGGTCAGCCAGCCAGCTTTCTGAGATTCATGGGCTGAATGACAGTCTCACTTCTTTTCACTCCTACCTGAAGCAAAAAGAAGAGTCCAGAGAGCTTGGGTGTCTGTTTGGAGACCCCAAACCTGGCCCCTTTTTCCATGCCACTGTCAGGTAATTAATGAGGGCATTTCAGCAGCCCTATTCATGAGAGACTCAGCTTTGACAAACAGATCCCACAGCCCTGTGAGGCCCAGGCTCGCACAAGAACGCCAGGCCTGGTTGTGTCCTGGGCAGCTGGGAAGAGAAGAAAGTGTGACAGCTGGCTGGGTCACTGAATGTGTGTGTGTCTGTCAGCGCCTCCTCCCCAGGTGGGAGCCAGGATGGAGAAAGGCCCTCAGGGCACCATGTGGCACAGAATCCCTCCAGGTGATGCTGATCATCAGTCAGCTTGAGGCCCACTGGCCATGCTAGAGCAACAAACCCTCCTTGTCTTACACTAGGTTTTCTGGGGGAGTTCTTGAGGGAGTTGGGCTCAGTGTAGACACAACTCCATTTGGGGGTATCCAACAATGTGAGATCAGAGAGTGGTAGGTGGAACCACTATACATGGTTCCTCCAACCTGAAGTAAAATGCCCTCCAGATCAAGTGCACACACACAGGCATATGTATACACACACACACACACATACCCACTGGCCAATCAGTAGCTTCCAATGGCCCCGATTCCCTCATTCCTCTCAACCTCCCAGGCTGAGTGGTAACGACGAGGTGACAGGGACTATCTGCCAATATCCATTCACATTTATTTCAGAAAATGGGGCTACAATGCATTTCCCAGACTCCTTTTCAGTTTGATGTGGCCAACTGTCAAAGTTCTCACCAATGGAATGTGGATAGACACATGTGGATGTGCTACTCCTGAGCCTAGGCTGTAAGACTGTGGTCACGCCTCCACCAAGCTCTCTTTCCCTTCCTTCTGGCTTGAATTCACGGAGACCTAGCGTCAACCATGCAGGCACAATGCTCTAGGAGATGACGAGGAATCAAGATAGAAGGAATCTGGGCCCTAGAACGTCTGCATTGAGCAGAGTTCCTTGCTGACCTGGACTGTCCGCCAAGCAGTTGAATGAGCGATGAATAAACTTCTGTCTTCTTTCATCCACTGAGTTATCACTGGGCCTCTTTGTTACAGCAGCTGAGCCTTACACTTACTAGCACAGGGGAGAAGAGCATGGCTGAACTGAAGCTTTCTTAGGCTGACATATCAGTCCAGCCCACCAGTCCTGGATGGCCTGCCAGTGACCATCTTTGGGTTTGTATTACAAGAGGCAGCTGGGGAAGAAAGCAGCATACTCAATTGATTAAGGCAGAATCAGACAGACCTAGGTTTTAATTTTGGTTAGAACATTTATTACTGTTGTGAACTTTGGGCACTTTCACTAAAAAATTGAGTCTCAATTTCTTCTTCTGTGAAATGGGGATCATAATAGCACCCACTGTTATATGAGATATTTGAGATATAATCTCATATGATTATATGAGATAATATAGGTCAAGGGCTCAAAAATGTTTACTGTTACAGGCCAATATCACTGATGAACATAGATGCAAAAATCCTCAACAAAATTTTGGCAAACTGAATACAGCAATACATCAAAAAGATTATACACCATGATCAAGTGGGATTTATACCAGGGACACAGGGATGGTTCAACATCCGCAAGTCAATCAACGTGATACACTACATCAACAAAATGAAAAACAAAAACCACATGATCATCTCAATAGATGCAGAGAAAGCATTCGACAAGATCCAACATCCATTTATGATAAAAACCCTCAATAAAATGGGTATAGAAGCAAAGTATCTCAACATAATTAAGGCCATATATGACAAATCCACAGCCAACATCATACTCAATGGACAAAAACTGAAACCCATCCCTCTCAGAACAGGAACAAGACAAGGGTGCCCACTTTCACCACTCTTATTCAACATAGTACTGGAGGTGTTGGCCAGAGCAATTCGGCACGAAAAAGAAATAAAAGGAATCCAAACAGGCAACAAAGAAGTAAAACTCTTGCTGTTTGCAGACGACATGATCTTATATATAGAAAATCCCAAGAATCCATAGGAAAACTATTAGAAACAATCAACAGCTACAGCAAAGTTGCAGGGTATAAAATCAACATACATAAATCAGTAGCATTTCTATATGCTAACAATGAACTAACAAAAAAAGATCTCAAGAACTCAATCCCTTTCACAATCGCAACAAAAAGAATAAAATACCTTGGGATAAATTTAACCAAGGAAGTGAAAGATCTATACAACGAAAACTACAAGACTTTCTTGAAAGAAATCAATGATGACATAAAGAGATGGAAAGACATTCCATGCACATAGATTGGAAGAATAAACATAGTTAAAATGTCCATACTACCTAAAGCAATCTACAGATTCAACGCTATCCCAATCAGAATCCCAATGACATTCTTTACAGAAATTGAACAAAGAATCCTAAAATTCATATGGGGCAACAAAAGATCCTGAATTGCTAAACAATCCTGAGAAAGAAGAACAAAGCTGGAGGCATCACAATCCCTGACTTCAAAACATACTACAAAGCTACAGTAATCAAAACAGCATGGTACTGGTACAAAAACAGGTGCACAGATCAATGGAACAGAATTGAAAGCCCAGAAATAAAACCACACATCTATGGACAGCTAATCTTCGACAAAGGAGCTGAGGGCCTACAATGGAGAAAAGAAAGTCTCTTCAATAAATGGTGCTGGGAAAACTGGACAGCCACATGTGAAAGAATGAAAATCGACCATTCTTTTTCACCATTCACTAAAATAAACTCAAAATGGATCAAAGACCTAAAGATTAGGCCTGAAACAATAAGTCTTCTAGAAGAGAATATAGGCAGTACACTCTTTGACATCAGCTTCAAAAGAATCTTTTCGGACACCATAACCCTTCAGACAAGGGAAACAATAGAAAGAATAAACAAATGGGACTTCATCAGACTAAAGAGCTTCTTCAAGGCAAGGGAAAACAGGATTGAAACAAAAAAACAGCCCACTAATTGGGAAAAAATATTTACAAGTTATTTATCCGACAAAGGGTTAATCTCCATAATATATAAAGAACTCACACAGCTCAACAACAAAAAATCAAACAATCCAATCACAAAGTGGGCAGGGGACATGAACAGACATTTCTCCAAAGAAGATATACGGATGATCAATAGACACATGAAAAGATGCTCATCATCACCAATCATCAGGGAAATGCAGATCAAAACTACACTAAGATATCACCTTACACCTGTTAGAATGGCAAAAGTATCCCAAACCAAGAGTGACAAATGTTGGAGAGGCTGTGGAGAAAAAGGAACCCTCATACACTGTTGGTGGGAATGCAAACTGGTGCAGCCACTATGGAAAACAGTATGGAGATTTCTCAAAAAGTTAAAAATAGAAATACCTTATGACCCAGCCATCCCACTACTGGGTATCTATCCTAAGAACCTGAAATCAGCAATTCCAAAAGTCCCATGCACCCCTATGTTCATTGCAGCATTATTCACAATAGCCAAGATATGGAACCAACCTAAATACCCAGAAACTGATGATTGGATAAAGAAGATATGGTGTATATATATATATATATACAATGGAATACTACTCAGCCATAGAAAAGGACAAAGTCGTCCCATTCACAACAACATGGATAGACCTTGAGGATATTATGTTGAGTGAAATAAGCCAGACAGAGAAAGATGAACTCTGTGTGACTCCACTCATACGTGGTAGTTAACATATAGACAAAGAGAACTGATCGGTGGTTACCAGGGGAAAGGTGGGGTGGGGGGAGGGCACTAGGGGTGAAGTGGTGTACCTACAACATGACTATAACATTACTAGGATGGGGCTGGAGGACAGAATACCCTTGTGGAAATTAATTTCTTCTTCTCCTCTCAGAAAGCATCAGCCCTTTTCAGGCTCACAAGCTGGAGTCCAGTTCACTGGTTGAATGGAAACTTACCTTGACTGGGAAAGAAATCCTGACGGGTTTCTTCAACCTCCTATGGGTTGCCTGAACCTCACAACAGACAAGTTAAATCATCATTTTGGGGGCCTGCACTGATTTTTCTTTTTGAGGAAGATTAGCCCTGAGCTAACATCTGCGCCAATCCCCCTCTTTTTGCTGAGGGAGATTGATCCATCTTCCTCCATTTTCTTTTTTTATATGTGGGACACCTGCCACAGTATGGCTTGATAAGTGGTGCGTAGGTCTGTACCCAGGATCCCAACCGTCAAACCCCAGGCCGCCGAAGCAGAGCACACGAACTTAACCGCTACACCACCACGCCAGCCCCCTGGATGCTGAAGCTTTTAAAAAGCATCTAAGTATTTCCAATGAATAGGAGGCATTGAGTCTGATTACTAGCCCTCCCAGTCAGTTGTCCATACCACCCCAAACAGGAATTTCTTTTTTTCTGCTTTATCTCCCCAAATCCCCCTCGGTACACAGTTGTATATCCTAGTTGCAGGTCCTCCTAGTTCTGGCATGTGGGACGCCACCTCAACTTGGCCTGATGGGCGGTGCCATGTCCGTGCCAAGGATCCGAACCGGCGAAACCCTGGGCCGCCGCAGTGCAGCACGCGAACTTAACCACTTGGCCACGGGGCTGGCCCCAGGAGTTTCTTAAACAAGGTCTGACCTTGGCTTTCACCTGGCAAACGCTTCTGTGGCTTCCACTGACCACAGGCTGAAGTCTGCATGGCACTCGAGGCTTTTCCCAATTTGGATTCAGCCTCTTTCCACTAATGACACTAATGGCTAAGATTGACTGAGAGATTCATGTGACCCGGGATTGTACTGAGGGCTTTCCATGTGTTATCCCATTCAATTCTCACCTAACCTTATGAGACGGTGCCTCGGTTCTGTTTTCCTATCAGTAAAATGGGGACTGTCCATGAAAAGCATTTGGCACAGTGTCTGCTACGTAGTTACGGCTCAGTTAACAGTAGCCACTGCTGCATTATCCCAGTTTTGTAGATTAGAAAGTTGAGGGTCAGGGGTATTAAGTAACTTGCCCAAGGCCACAGCCCTGATAAGTGATGGAGCTGGGGCTAGACCCAGGGAGTCTGGCTCCAGTGCCCAGACTAGCCTGTCTTTCGCTCTGTCGCTGAAGGTCTGTGCTCAACTCAGGCCAATTTTCAGAGCTCCCCTTGATGCGGTCTCCAGGTCTCTGCACAGTCGGTTCCCTCCACTGTTAGAATGCCTCCCTTCGTCTTCCTCCAGGAAGCCTTCCTCCCAGCACCCCCCTCCCTCATGGCCACCCTAGGCCATGGCAGATACCCCTCATCCTCCTCCACAGACCTCTCTCTCCACTCTCACCTCACCAAACTATCACTTAGAGAGAGGGTACGCTCCCTCAGGGCAACAGTGTCCTCGTCACCTCTGGCTCCGTCATGCCTGGCCTAACACGGAGCATACCTCTGCGACTCTTTATTGGATTTGTTGCGAGCCAAATCCATCAGAGAGAGCCAGGCCAAGAGCGGAGAACAATACCTGCTGGCAGGGACAGCCTGCCTGTCCTCAGCCATCAGCGTGCACTCCAGAGCGAGCACACTCACGCTTTTTTTTGGCCAGAGCCTTCTCACCATCTGCCAGGAGCTCCAGTCTCCTGGCCCAGGCTCTCACTTTGCTCTCCAGCCTCCCTGCAAAGTTGGCCAGCGGATGGAGCCTATACCATCCAGCAGCACGAGTCCAGAGGATTCCTCACCTCCCCCAGTTCATGTATTCGACAAATATTTGTTGAACAGTGACTTGAGCCAGGCACTGTGCTTGGCACTGGATGCAGGGTGGAGAGCAAACCAGGCATGGCCCCTGGCTTCACGGAGCTTGCATCCTGGCTGGGGAGACAGTCAACCCACAAGTAAACACACAAATGGGTGTGTAATGGCTAATTCCTTACGAAGGGAAAGAATAGGGGACTCAGACAGATTAACTATTCAAGCACAGTATTCAGGGAAGGCCTCTCTGAGGAGGTGGCATTTAAGCCAAGGCCCGAGGGGATGAAGAGCTCAGGCTGCAAAGGGTAGAGGAAAAGCATTCTGGGCAGAGGGAACAGCATATGCAAAGTCCTGGAAGTGGAATGAGGTTGGAATGTTGAAATAATGGCAGGACAGGCTGGCAGAAGCCCAGGGAGCAAGATTGAGATTGGCACGCAATGAGGCTGGAAGTGAGGTTGGGACAGAAGAGGATGAGCAGGCTGGAAGTGAGGCTGGGTCAGAAGAAGAAGCGCAAGAAAGCAGCAAGGCCACCTTCGGGAGGGCAGCGGTCTGGGGAGAGGTGATGTGGCCAGACCAGGGTGATGGCTGTGGGTTCAGAGGGAAGTGGATGGACTCCAGGGTTATTGAAGAAGTAGAATCTTGGAGGTTTCCAGAAGAACTAAAAAAAGTTTTATTGGATGTCTGCAACAACTCCAGCAATGGGGTAGGGAGTCCGGGGCACCAGAAAGGCTTGGGAATATAAACAAAGATACAAGTCCTCAACCATGGAAACAAACACACAGTCACCTTTCCCCCAACAATCTCTCAGAGAGAATGAACCCAAGATCAACTAAGATGCTGAAAGTTCTGGGCCATTTCCACCTCGTTCAATGGTGTCAACCAATTCTTTTGGAGTTGGGTACTTGGAATGTGGAAATATGTTTCCCACAGCCCCACTATGAGTAAACGTTGGATTCTCGGGCTAGGAAGTCGCCAAAGTGCAGGACTGCAGGACTGACCTGGTACCCTGGGAGCAGTGGGCCACCACCTGGGGTGGTCAGGGAGAGGAGGAGGGGGGAGAGGGGGAAGGAATAAGGGGGGGAGAGGGAAAGGAGGCAGAGAGGGGAAGGAGGAGGGAGAGGCAGGGGGGAGGGGGGGGGAGGGGGGGGGGGGGGGGGAGGAGGAGGAGCAGTTCTTCTCCCAGTCCTTTGTGAGGTGAAGTTGGTCTTTGCCTTCTGCCACCTCCCTCTGTCCCCCTCTCCCAACTCCTAGGAGCCTGCTGACCGCCCAGCCCTCCTTCTCTCCGTCCCACCGTCTCCATCCCCCTCAGGAGCACTCCCTGAAATGAGGCCCTCTCCCCTCAGCACCGTCCAGCTCAGATGGGCCCAGGAGGACAGCAATCTGACAGGACTAACTCACACAGGAATGAAAGAATGACTCTAGCTTTTTATGCCCCCTTGAGGAATTTGCCTTTTCAAAAGAGCTTTCTGGGTCATTAAAATGATCTCTGCCCTCTTACCTACTTCTCTGAAAGGGCCCTTTTTCCCCGGGGCCTTTGCAAACTCCACTTTTAAGCCCATGGAGTCTCCTCGAATTAGTCTCTGGGGAGGGTAGTTCCATCAACGAGTGGGGGTGGGAGAATCTTCCCAGGGGTGACACTGGAAGTATTTAATAACTGGTGCGGAATAAGCACCAGTGCCCAGAGGACCCCATGGCCTTGGGTCTGCCAGGCATTAACCAGCACAGGGTCCTGAGGGAAAAGCCATGTGGTGGGGGACTCTCGGAGACACTCAGGGACAGCAGGTATTTGTGAACGAGCGCAGAAGTATTTCTACATGTTAACAACAGGTCTGGCAATGCTGGGCCAGCTGGATGTCAGTCCTGGGTCTGCCCCTGTTTGGTCCAGTCTCTGCTGTTCCATTGGGAATGGTCGCTGGGCCACTTGTTCCCTCTGTTAGAGAAGCGGTCCGGGCTGGAGGTGGGGAGTGAAACGGCCTCTGAGCAGAGCCAGCTGTGTGGGATCCTGGGTGAAGAGAATCTCAGGCCCTAGACCCACTGTGTGACCTTGAAGGGCCGAGCCGCCTCTGACTGTCCTTCCTCTCACCCCTCCTTGCAGTTATTTTTGTCCAGCCTGACAGCCCTTGGCTGTCCCAACAGTCTGGCTCTGTGAGCCGGATGCAAACCAGGCGGCACAAACGTCTGGTGCTGAATCCCAAGAGGATTCCTCTCTGGGCGCCATCACGTGGGAACATGGTCCTCCACACTGTGCACCCAGTGGGGACCACGTGCCTGGAGGATGGTGACGGTGAGAGAGGCAGGGAGCTGGGTTCTCAGTTGGTCAATCCTGGCTCCGGTCTGGGGGCGCTGTCTGAGGCCGGTGGTGAGGACACCCTGTCGCAGAGCCTTACTGCTGCCCGGAAACCTCCCAGCCGTGTGCAGGGAACAGCTGGTCAGCTGGAGGTGGTGTCTGCAGCTGAGAAGAGGGCAGGAGCAGGCCCTGCTGGGCCCCCAATCCTCAGGCCTGGGATGTGGTGGACGGCAGGCCCGTCCTGTGGTTTTCTGCGATGGGGTGGGCTGAAGACAGGTGGGCAGGGGCAGACAGGGTTCCCAAGAGACCTATTTGTGGCCCTTGCTCAGTTACTGTCTCAGGAAGTGAGGCAGACACAATGTTCCAGCCCTGTGGCCCTGGGAAGGCTGCAGCCAGTCTCTCATTGCTCCTGGCTGGGGTCTGGTCTCTCGAGGGAAGCAGCCTGCCTTAGGCCATTGTGCCCGTTAGGTTGAAGATTTGTTCCCAGACCTGAGACTCACGCCTACTGCCCCCTGTGTGCTGGGGCAGGAGAGGGGTCTGGGCACAGCTCTTCGGGGCTCTCCTGGGACTCATCTGTCCAGGTGAGAAAGGAGACCAAGCCTCTGAGATCAGAACAGCTCAAGGAGCGCTGGCTGGACAAGCTGGGATGAGCAGTGAGGAGGGGAGATGGGCCAAAGGAGGAGGGACCTTTGATGGGTAAAGAACACGCCTTCAATACACGAGCCAGTCCAGGAAGCAGAGCAGAAAAGGCGGCATCATTTTTTGAGCTCCTGAAACAAGAACTCTCCTCACTGCCAGGGGGAAAGCCAGCTCAGAAAGCCCCAACTTCAGTGATTTCAGAGACCCAGGACTGGCAGAGCACAGCTCCTGCTGCTCTCCCAGCTGGCCCCAGGGAAGGGGGCCTGGGCACAGGAACAGCCGCATAAGCAGGGGACCCCACAATGCCAGGGGGAGTCGGAGAAGAAGATGGAAGGAGGGGTGCCATGTGGCTGCTCCTGGCAGCCCTGCTGCTGGGGGCCATGGGCAGAGGGGCAGCTGGCCTCTCCAGGGGGCGGGCCCTCCGGGTAGTAGATGTTCCTCGACTGGGTGGCAAACTCCTCCGGGGTGGCAGGATGGTACCAGTGGCTCTGCGCAAGGGAGCGGTTCGCAGGGCTGGGATGGGGTAAGCGAGTGAGGAGGCGCTGGGGAGGACGGGGCCGGGCACTCTTCCCAGGATGGCGAGCTGGTGGCTGGGTGCTGACAGCCCTGGACAGCTATGGAAGAAGGACCAGGGCCAGGCAGGGAAGGCCAGGGGGCCAGCGGGCGTGGGTGAAGGCTCCATCTCAGCTGCATAGCTGTTGAGGTGGGAGAGAAGGCGGATCCGCACAGGGTCTGCACGGCTGCTGGGCCCTTCTAGGACCCCCAGGTACCTGATGACCTCGGTGAGGCATTCCCGAAAACCGATGCTCCGGAAGTCAATGGCCAGGGCTCGGGCATCAAAGAATCCTGCAAAGTAAGGCATGATTAGAACATGCCAGGCAGGGGGACAAGCACTGAGCCTGGCGTCAGGCTGTCTGAACTCTGGACCTGCCTCCCCCGCTCACTCCCTGTGTGACCTGGGGCATGTCACTTCACCTCTCTGAGCCCTAGCCTCCCCCTCCATAAAGCAGGAATAATCATCCTACCTGGGACAGAGGGGAGCGGGCTGAGAGGATCAAATGAGTTCACTAAACGGTGAAGCATTATAACATGTCAAGTATTGTTTTCATCAGGATTCAAGATTAATCCAAAGAAGAAACTCTGCAGCCAAGATAACTTCATTTAAGTAGACACTTGCCAGGTGTGAAACGGCTGTACACACGGAGGTGTAGAACCACCCTGCCTGCTGATGGGGGCGGATGCTGGGACGTGGTGGCAGCAGCCATCAGAGCTGGGAGACTCCTTGCAGAAGGCAGCATAGTGCAGCAAGGAAGCACAAGGTCTTTGGGGGCCAGCCGCTTGACTGAAGACTTAACTAGCTGCCTGACCGTGCACAAGACCCTTAATCTCTCTATGCCTCAGTTTCCTTAGCTGTAAAATGGGCCTATAATAGTACTTGCTGCAGAGAGCTGTGAGGGTGAAATGAAACGGTGCACTGAAATGCTCAATAAATTAAAAGTTAGCTATCATTTGTATTACTGGCTTGGCCCCCGTAGGCAGTAGAGTTTGTCCCCCAGCCCAAAAGGCAGCCCGGAAAGCAGGACCCCACTCTGGTTCTCAGCTACTGTCATCAGATCAGGGACCCTCTCTTTGACCTGGTGACCAGATGGACTGCCCACAGAGGTAGTCACATACTCGCTGCCTCTCCACATCCGCCCCTCCCTCGACCGCCTTCTGGGCAAAGACAGAACAGCCCCAGCGAGCACTGGCCTCAGGACTATGGCAGCAAGTGTCCAGTCCCTGGTTCACCACTGAGGCCCCCACAGAGGGACAGCTCGGCAGGAGACGACGTTTGGAGTTAGCCTCCCTTGGGGGCGCGACCTGGTTCTGCTGTCGTTGTGCAAGTTAGTGGTGCAACTTTGAGCAAATCCCTCCACCTTTCTGTGTTCACTGTTCTCTTTTAAATAACATTTACTGAGTTCTTACTAAGCACATAATTTGCATGATCTAATTTAATCCTCATAAGAACTCTATCATTACTCCCATTTTAGAGACGAGGAAAGTGAGGAATAGAGAAGTTAAATCATTTGTTCAAGGCCATAAAGCTAGTAAGCAGTAAAGCTGGGATTCAGATCTCACGCCAGGGCCCTAAGCCACAATTCCGTCTTCCCGTTACCCTTAGCCAGGAAATGGCGATGAGCAGCCACCACCCTCGAGGCTCTCACGAGAAGCAAACGAGATAACACTAAGTGAAAGCATTTTGAAAACTATAAAATGCTGCCCAGATATTAGTCACTATTTTTCTTTTAATTGGATAAACATGAATGTAGCTTGAACTATCTCCCCCACTGGTTGATTAGAGACAGAAGTTTCCACAGTTGGCCATGCATTCGTTGGCAGAAGTTCCCAAAGCGACCACCTGCATCAGGGTCATCAATGGGCTTGCTAAACTTGCAAATTTCCAAACTCACTCCAGACCTACCGCCTCAGCATCTCTGGGGTGTGACCCACACCTGCCTGTCCCCACATGATCCTGCTGCACACTGAGGCTTGAGGAGCACCAGCGTGGGCCGCTTAAAATGCAACTGTCCCCTGGAAGGGTAGAGTGTTAAGGTTTTAGGACTTAGGTCTTTGTGGCCAAGGTCTGCGGAGCTTTCAAGGTTTCCCAATTGGGAAATCACCAAAACACACAGAGAGGCTTCATGCAGACAAAACTGCCATTTGTCTGAAGTGTTTTCAAAGTCACAGTTCCGTGACTTTATTGTAATGGCCTAGCTCAAAATAACAGAATGAGTTACATTTGCACTGTACTACAATCCTTAGACGGATCTTCAGCTGTGAGCACGACATATCACCCCAGCACCACCGAGGACACAACAGTCCAGAAGGCTACCCGGCGAGCAGGCACACCAGGGAACGTCTGTGGCTAAAAATTTCAGGCAAGCCCCTCCCAATGGGATCCCAGTGAGAACGAGCTCCTTCAGGCTCGTGCTTAACGAGGCCCTGGGGGGTGGGACCAGTAAGAACAGTCTGTGGTAGAAGAGCTCCTCCAAGGCCTAAGGCTGGAGGAATGGTTGGGACAAATGGAGACACGGAGAGTAGAGAGGGTGAATCCCAAAGAAGAGAGCCAAGTTTGCGCATGTTCCACCTGGATCTGCTTCAGCTCCTCTGCAGACTGTGGGCTCCATGAGGGCAAGGACCACACGTGCTTTGCTCACCAGGGTATCCCCAGGGCCCGGCCCGAAAATATTTGCTACATGAAGGACTCCCAGGAGAGGAGAGCATCAGTACCTGTCCCACCAGTGGCGTGGAGCATTTTCAAGTGATCTACCGTCATCTGCAGGACCTCGGCTTTCTCCAGCTTGGAGGAGCCCTGCGTGGACAGAAGATAGAAGCATGAAGGCCTCTGGCTGACTTTGTCACTTGCCCAACCTGCACAGCATCATCAGCACTCACTGTCCCAATTTTCTCATCTTCCTCCCGCTCCACCCCTGCATGCAACTGGGCTTCTGCTTTGGCCAAGGCCTCCAGATCTAACGGATTCTCCTCACTTCTCATTTCAGTCTACCTGTCCGCTGTACTGCTGACCATCCTTCCTGAAACTCCTCTCCCACGACTTCCACGACACCACAGCTTCTTGGTTCTCCTTTCCCCTTGCCTGTTGCTCTAACCATCCATTAAAGCAGCGGTGTTCCCGGTGGGGGTTGGCTCACTTTTCTCGCTCTGCACACTCTCCCCGGAGGGTCTCGTCTATTCCATGGCTACCTGCCCCATCACTAGAATGCCAGTCCTGCATACCCACCTGCCTCCTGGACCAGCTTCACTGGGACTCCAGTTCCACACTCACCATACCCAAGATCCAGCTCATCATTTTACCCCCAAAGCACTTGCTATTGCTCTATTCTATCTCTTGGGAAACGTTTCCTAAGCCTCCAGCATCACCTGGTTTCCAGGTGAAAGCTAAGGGTCAGACCCTCCATATGAGGGTAGGTACCAGGTCTAGTTCATGGCTGGTCTTGTGAGGGTTTTAGTCAGCGTCCGTGGGATGACTGATTTGTTCTCACAGGCATAAAGGAAGGCACAAGCCTATGACCGTGCCTCAGGGCACAGGGTGAGAATCTTTGAGGCTGTGTGACTGATTCAACTATCTGACTTCCCACTGTCGTCCCTCCACCCCATGCTGTTCAATGGCAGAGTGCTCACTCCCCAAGCAGCCTGTTCTACTTTCAAATAGCTCTGAAATATCAGTAGTGCAGAGGGATAAGCCGCTTTAGAATCACACAGTTCTGTGTTCCAGTTCTGCTCTGCTATTGACTAGCTGTGTGACCTGGTGTAAGTTACTAACCTCTCTGTGCTTCAGTTTCCTTACCTGTGCAATAGCCATAATAATCCCTCCCTACTTCAGGATCATTTCGAGGATTCAACTCAATTGGATGATGGACATAGAGCCACAACACCTGAGACACCTCAGAAAATATCAATTGCGACTCCCCTTATTCCGGCAAATGGTAGCACTCTCTTCAGGGAGCTGCTACCCATCAACAGGATACGCCAGGAGAGGTGAACCTTTCTGCCACTCGCAGAGTATTTCTTCCAGCGCAATCAGTAATGCCACCTACCTGCTTCTCAAAGGCAGTGGGGACCAAGCGCCGCAATTCAGACAGGCTGCTGTTGATGCGGTCTCGGCGCCGTTTCTCTATGATCTAAAAGACAATGACAAGAAGTTACACGTAGGCACTTCATCACAGTTTCCAATGCGCCTTGATGGACACTGACTCATATTTTCCTTCATAACATATGTGAGGGAGAAAAATCTATTCTTATATTATGGAGGAGGAAGCCGAGGCTCAGAGAGAGGCAGTGATTTGCTTAAGGTCACACAGCAAAGAAGTGCAAAGCTGGGAATAGAACTCGGATCTCTCATCTTGATCTGTAGGAGTGACATTCAAAACATTTAACCATTGATACAGCAGGGCGCCAACCAATCAGAACAGGGACACCAGCCACAGCGCTGGAGCAGACCCTGGAGACCCCTGCTGGGCCAGGGGCATGAGGTCTGAAGAGTCCTGGGCATTGCTCTCTCCAGCTGGGAAGGCCTTTCATTCACACTACCTCATTCTCATCTCGCAATACTGATAGCAGAGCAGAAATGATGACCCCCATTTTACTGATAAAGACAATGAGGGCTGCACGGAAGCGGTGTGCCTAAGGTCTGATGGTTAGTGAGTGGCAGGGCTGGTCTCTGCCAGATCCCAGGTCTCTGGACTGGAGTGTAGAAGCACAGCTGCCTCCTGGGGGAAAGCAGGGCTGGGATGAGACCACCGAGAGAAGCAGAGGCCACTCCTCCTCCTGTCCCCCTCCCCCGCCCTGCAGCACACTAGGAGGAAGTGAAAGCTCTGGGCTCAGAGAGAAGAGGGGAAGGCTGGAATAAATAATAACGGCTAATTGTGTGTCAGGTATTGTTCCGAGTGCATTACATTAATTCACTTAATCTTAAAACAACCCTTTGCGGGAGGTCCTGTCATTATTTCAGTTACACAGATGAGGAAATGAAGCACAGAGAGGTTAAGTGGCTCGCCCAAAGTCCCCCCTGCTAGCTACTGGCAGAGCGAGGATTTGAACCCAGGCAGTCTAGGTTCAGGGTGATGTTTTTGACTCCGGTTCTCTCCGCCAGGCCCCTGGAGACTCAGGCAACTCTGCGGAGACAGACACTCACCCCTCTGCGTTTCTTCCTGGCTTGCATCTGCGAAGGGCTGGGGGTGGACAGCGGCCTGGCCATCTGGCTGGAGAGGAAGAGAAAGGCTGACTTTTCAGCGCTCGGGGCCCATCTCCCTGGCCTGGGCTGACCTCGCAGGCCGGGCTGTGGGCGGGCACAGCCCCCTCCCAGGCGGCCGTGGTCTCCCAGGCCGGGAAGAGGCGCAGGGCAGGCGTGGGTGGGGACGCTCTCTCCCCTTCTCCCCCGGGGCCAAGTCCTCCCCTACACGCGGTCTCCTGCCCTGGAGTCGGGGGGCTTGCCTGCTCGCCCGACCTGCCCGGCCTCGCCCCTACCCCTCGGCCCCTCGCCCTGGCCGCGTTCGGGGAGCCGGAGCCGCAGCCCGGCCGCCGGGTCCTGCAACCCGATCCGCGGGCGGGGCGGGCGAGGGCACGGGCCGAGGCGGCGGGGGCCGGGCCGGCGGCTTGGGTTTCAGAGGGAGCCGCTGGGAACGAGCGTGGAAAAAGCAGATGCCGCCGCTTCCCACGGGCCGGGCGCGCCGGCCGCCCGCCCTCCGCCGGCCTGCAGCTGCCGCCTCCTCCCACGCAGCGCGGCCGGGGGCGAGGGGGAGGCGGCATCTGGGTCACAGGCTCCTCTGGACTCTGGGGACACTGCCTTGGCCTCCCCAGAAGGCCGCAGCCCCGCACCGCGTCTGGCCTCCCTGAAGGATGGATGTTTGCTCGGCCCCAGGAGTTCCCATTACTGGGCAGAGGCTCAGCCCTGGGGGCTTTTCCTGCCCAGACTGATAGAAACCCTCTTAAGCACAGCTGCTGGCCCCCTTAACGATTTCCTGCTTCAGAGGCTCTCTGGGAATGGAGGGGATTCACTGGGTTGCCCTGAGGATCATTCATTTGGCCAACACTCCAGAGGCCCCATTCAGGCCCAGGGCTGGACTGGAGGTGGTCAGCCCGACCCCAGCCCTCCAGAGGCTCAGCCCCCGTGGGAAGACACCACCTCAACAAATAACTTTAGACAAGGTGACTCCCCTGCCATTCTGGAAGGCAAAATGCACACATCCGAACAGGAACCCATGAGCTGGCCTCCACCTCACACCTCTCCTCTTCCCGGTGGGTTCCCCATCTCAGTGAGGGCACCGCCTCTCCCAGTTCTGCAAGGTGGACACCTGGCCACCATCTTTCATTCCTCCTCTGTCCTCACCCCAACTCATTAAAACCTGCCCGTTCCATGTCTAAAGTACGTCACCTCTGCCATCCTTAGGACCAAACCTCTGTCCTGTCTCCCAGGGACCACCGGTCCCTGCGCGCCCCTCTTACCTCCTACAAGCAGGCAGAGTGATCATTTAAATGCAACTCTGCTCTTGTCACTCTCTTAAAACTCAGTCAAGGGCTTCTCAATGCTTTTAGGATCAAGGCCACCATCTTTCCGGTGGCCCAGCTGGCCCCTGTCATCTCCTAGACTCAGCTCTCTTTCACTCTGTGTGCTCCGGCCTGCGAATGCATGAACTCTTTCCTAGGATTGCACATACTGTTCCTCTAGCCTAGAATTCTCTGGTCACCAATCTCCCCACCCCCAAGGCCCAGCCCCTTTGCCTAGTCACTTCTACCGCTCTTCAGGTCCCAACTCAAATGTTACCTTCCTGGGGGAGGCTTTTCTGACATCCCCCCTCACACTACATGTTCCCTGATCTACACTCTCCTAGCAGTCCGCATTCATAGCGCTTATGCCCATTTGTTGTTTTATATTTGTATGATTATTTGATTAATGTCTCTCTTTCCAACAAGTCCATAAGCTCCATGAGGCCATGAGCCATGTCTGTCTCATTCACTATTGCAGCCCCAGTACACAGCATGTGCTTGGAACACAGTACAGCTCATGGCTCAGCTCCTCCTCCAGCCCTCATCTTTGCTATCATTGGGGAACAGAGAGGTGGCACCAAAAAATCCATGTCCTAGGCCCTTGTAGAAGGGGAGCGAGCATATGTGGCTCACCAGGCGGGTCCCAGCCCACACGACTACCCTCTTGGCATCCCAGGCTGTATCATTTTCATCAACTGTTCAAAGAGAGAAGCTTGCAGGAGAGAGCAGATCAACATTTGTCAAATCCCACTGCTATGCCCCTGGCTTTGTCCAGCTACATCTGGAAAAGAATATCGCCATCCAAACATCTGGACAAGAAGGGTTGGTAAGAGGCCTGTGAAGGGTCCTGGGAGGGACAGCCCAGCAAGTTAGGTCCAGAGTTCAGACAGCCAGATCCTGAGATCTGTAGGGCAACTTGTTTACAAAGCTTCACTCAGGACAAGCCTCAAGAGCAAAGGTAAACTAAGAAACACGGCCTCTGTCCGCCTGTCCCCTTTCCCCCCTGACTAGGGCTGGATAAGACGTATCTAGGGGTATTGGGTTAGCACTGCACACGTCACTGCCTTTCAGCCTGATCCTTCCTTAGGGACCATCTGTCAGAGGCTGACGCACCCCTTTCAGGACACGGCAGCTCTGCCATCCCTTTTCCACTCTCCTGGTCCCTCATTCTGAGCACTATTATCCCTCTCCCCCGACTCCCATATCTCACGGGCAAGCCTCATTTCACAGCTGTCTTGGCATCCCTACATATGTTTCCTCCTTTGAGCCTAACAAAAGCCCCATTTTACAGATGAGGATGCTGAGCCTCGGGGACCTAAGGCAGCTTGCCCAGCCTACACAGCTGCTAAGGAGCAAAGCCCGCATGGGAATCCATGTCTTCTGGCTCCAAATTCAGTATTGTTTTCCCTCCTAATTCCTATTTCCTGTCTGTCTGAATAGCCCTCCAGTCCTCTTATCCTTAAAACTCCCAAGAGCTCAGACAGAGCTTGCTTCCAGGCTGTGATCTGGCCCTGACACTGGGAGGAGGTGTGGGAGCTTCTTGTCTGAGAGTCTGAAAATAAGGCAGATTTTCACGGATCCAGAGAAGATATGTCGACTGCTAAGATCTGCTGCACGGGCTTCGAGTGGTCCCTAGCCAGAATTCTGGGGTGGTCCCTTGGGTGGGGGTGGGGGCAAATTTCTAGCTGGTCTGGCTGCCAGTGCTACCACCCTCAGTGCTCACCCTCAGTTCCCCTTTGGAAACTCCCCCCGTGGAGCCCTGGCAGGTGACCCCACCCGTTTTGCATCAACCAAAAGCAGGATCACAATGTCTCCAGTGAAGGGCTCTCAGAGAGCACTGAGCCCACTTGTAAAATGGGGAAACTCAGAGAGGGGAAGGGAGCTGCTCCAGGCCACACAGCAAATTAGAGGAAATTCCAGAACTGGAGCCAAGTCTGCTGGCTTTTAATCCAGTGCTCTTCTCAGTGCACCCCCTATATTCATTGTCCCATCACGTATATCTCATAGCCAGTACTTCTTGTTCTAGACAGCACTTCCACATTCACTTGTCTCATTTATTGCACAATAGTTCTGTGAGTTAAGTATAATTGGGACCATTTCGCATTTAGGGAAAATCATCATTTGATAGATGGAGTGACAGAGACACAAAGCATTAAGAACCATGCACAGAAAGTCCAGCCCTCAGACTTCCAGTCTTTTCATTGGACCATGCTGCCTCATGGCATCTTCCAACGGAATGGTGACCCCAGAGAGAGTAGCATTAATTGGAAGTCACCTTGTGCCAAAACAGGGAACTGTGTGTTTTAGGTACATTACCTCATCAAAGCCTCACCCTGTAAGGTAGGCATTCGCATCCCCATCTTGTAAGGGAGAAAACTGAGGTGCAGAAAGCAGTCAAGTCACTTGCCCAAGTTAATGGTGGTGAGAGTCAAACTCAGGTCTGTCTATCTGACTTCAAAGGCCACCATGTGCCTTAAATCATGTAGGAATGACCCACAGACCCTGACCCAGTGCCCGACATGTGACAGGTGCTCATTAAATGTTTGCAGAGGGGGAGGGGAGAGGCTATATTCTCAGTGTGGACCCAGCTTGTGTCAGGGGGCTGGGTTCAGACAGGAGCCCTGTGGGTGATTCTGTCACGTGGGGCAGGATACCACCACCAGGCAGATGCCCACAGTGATGATGGCACACACCCTGCTCTTTCCTCTCACGTCTCTGAGTATGGGGGATTTGTGCCCTGCCTCTGACCCCAGGGAGGCTGGCTGCCCCAGCCCTATGGCCCTGGCCACTGTTTATCTGGCTTTGTTTCCACATGAAGCTCTTCTTCTCTGAGAGTTCCCCGAGGGCAGAAGCTGAGCAGGATACATCTGGGCCCCCCACGCCCAACCGAGGGTCTGGGCTACAGCAGGCATCGTTCAGCGTTCCCTGAATTGAAGCATTGATGTCTGCTGGGGGAGGGCCCCTTGGTGAGTGCTACAAAGAGGGGTCTATAAGTCAGCCTCTGCCAGATGTCCAATTGCTTTCTCTCCTCTGAGGGGGTCTGCTCCCCTAAGAATCTAGACAGTCTCTAAAAATGGGCTCTGGCTGAAAGGACAAAATGCTGTATAGGAAAAAAACTGCCCACTAATCCGTTATGCCATAGGCCAAATGCCACCACCTTCAGGAAGCCCTCCCTGCTGCCTTTGGTTGTGAACGACCTCTCCCTGTTTAGATGTCCTCGCAGTCCACAGTCTGTCTCTCCTTCTGTCTTCCATCCTGTCTATGGGCTTTATGTGACCTGGTAGGTCACTGACAGATTCTCAGAGGGCAGAAGCCAGTTCTGATCAGCCTAGCTCTCTGGCATCAATTTCATGAATCTGATTCGTGATGACCCAATGACATTGAATTTGAGACCCCCCCCCCCCCCCCCCACCATGTGGTGCTGGGCCCTTCCCCTGCTCCTAGCAGGCACAGATTCAGAGAACTACTTCTCTAAATAGCAGTTTCTGCCAAACAATTTAAAAAGGCTAATAAGTTATATAGGAAATTGTGTTAAACACCCCCAAACCTAATGTACAGGATGCAAGGGGGCTATCTATTACCTTACCTCCTATTATAAGCTATAAGTAATTGGGAGCTGGTGGCACTTTACTAGGATTTGTGACTGAGGCAGGATTCCTGGTCTCCGAAAACTGAAGATCATTGAAATTATGACATGCCCTCAGAAACGCCCCTGAGAATGAACTGAATCCCCCTTCCAACTCTATTCTAGAGTGTCAGGTTCGGATGAGCCAGGAGAGATCAGAGAGCCGCCCCTTCCCACTCCCCATCCTCCTTTATTTTACTGATGAAGAAACAGGCTCACGAAGGGAAAGCAGTGGCCCAAGGCCACATGGTGATTTGGTGGCAGATGTGGGGCTGGGACCCAGGCCTGCATACTCTCAGTCAGTCTCTGCTGCTGTCTCTGGGTTCTGGGTACCACATGTTGGGGGCCTGACACTAATTAAGCATTTGCCATGTGCTAGGCCCTGTATATCATCTCATTTGATGTTCCCAATAACCCTATGAAGTCAGTTCTATTATTTACACCCTTTTTACAGATGTGGAAACTGAAGCTTAGATTGTTCACAGAACTGGGAAGTAGCAAACTGTACAAGTGCAGTTCGTTCAATCGATTTGAAGCTGGTCAGAATATTTAACAAGAGCCGAACGACATTGGCAGCAGAGGGATGCAGGAAAAAGAGCACTGAATTGGAGGCCAGGCCCTTGGACTGACCACAGGAGAGTTGGCGATTATTGTCTTCAATACCATAACCTTATTTCAAAGTCCAGTTTGCTTAAGGAAGGAAGGAGAGACTTTCTTCCCCTGGAAGCTTTTTGGGGGCTATATGAAAAGTGCGCCTAAGCAAGGGTAAAATCGGGAAAGCATGGTTATTCCGCATCGTCAGCGGGCTCCGAAAGGGGCGTATGGTACCAACAGTCTATGAGGGTTTCCAATGATCTCCGGGGAGAACTCGCGCATAGCCTCACCCGGGCACTTGCACAGAAAGCCGATCGCCAACTGGACATCAGACCCCGGAGCTGAAGTCCACCTCCATCCCCCTCTCCCGAGCCCCAAATGGCGAGAGCGCACAGGCTCCCGGGCACTCGCGCGTGTAACGGCCCACACTGCACCTGCCCTCCCCCGCCCCCTAGACACACACCTGCGGGAGCTCGCGCACACCTGCGCCGCCCGGGACCCCCCGGGACGCTCCCCGCGCCCGCCTTACCTCAGCTCGCCCTCGCGGCCCACGTCGATGGGGCCGTCGGACTCGCTGTCGGAGCCGCTCGGCTGCCTGGGCCGCTTCATGGCGAGCGCAGGCTGCCGGGGCTCGGGCGGCTGCGAGCCGGGAAGTCGGGCCCCGCCCCGGCCCCGCCCCGGGGCGCCGCCGCCGCCCTTTCCCAGGGCCCTTCCTGCCCCGCAGCCCGGGGCCCCGCGCCCCCGCGCCCCCGCCGGGACGCACAGGCCGGGCCGTGGGAAGGCCCCGGGCGGTCGCCGCCCCCACCGACGGCGGGAGGGCCGGCTCCGCTCCGCCGCCTGGCCTCCTGGCCGCCGCGCGCTGGGTGGCCTTGGGCAGGTGCCCTTGGAGGCCCCTCCGGGAAGCCTGGGGTCCCTGTCTGTCCCTGGTTTGCCCCGGCGCGGCCGGCCTGTGAAGGCGCCGCTCCACCATGCCCCGGCCTCTGCGGGTTCTGCCTCCTGGGGTTCTGGGGGCAGCAGACACGTCCGGTTTGGCGAGGGTGGTGAGGCTGGTGGGGGTGGCTGTGGTCTGATCTTCGACAAGAATCCCCTAGCAGCTTCTCCCATAGGGGTCCGAAGCAAGTGGAATGGGGCTTGGGGGTGGGGGCCAGGAAATGGTCAGACATGAGAGGGGTGGCTGTCATCCCCTAAAGGGACAGCTGAGGTTGTGGCTGCACCACCTGAACAGGAGGTCTCCGGCCAAGGTCCATGAGGACCTGACTTCATGGTGGTGGTAGTGGAGGGGGGCGTGGGTCCCTGGGAATCAGCTCCCAGTTCCCCAGAGGCAGAGCTGTCCTGGGAGGCCAAGAAGGCCAGGTGAGGGCTCGTTCCTAGAGCTGTGGCAGGGCCTCAAAAGGGATACAGGGAGGCACCCTCCAACCTCCCTTCCTGGTACCCCCCGCCTCCTCCAACAGACCAAACTGTTCGTTCTGTGCGGGCTCCAGCTGCCCTGTCCCTAGGGAGGGAGACTCAAGGAAGATTCTGAGACTCACCTGCCCTTCTCCTGGGCTGGTACCTCAGAGAAGTGCCCCAGACCCAGAAGGAAGCGGAACGGGAGCATCCTGGAAGGTGGACTTCACGAGCAGGGAGGAGGAGGTCTTGATGTGGTGGGACCAGAGAATTCTTTCCCTTGGACCTGCCCACCAGGACACGGAGGGAGCCACCCCTTCGCTCGGGAGAATGGAGCTGGTCATTGAGAGGAACTGTACTTTTACCCCCACAGCAAGACACTTGGGGACACTTCATAACAGAGGTGGGAAAACATTCCTGTGTCCCCTTCCACACATGTCCACAGACACAACCACTTGACCAAGTGCGCAAACACATACATGCAGACACACACTGATATGCCGCTGGCATGAGCAGTCAGTACCCGCAGCCTGTGCTTCCTCAGGAGGCCCTGGGGGTCACCCCAGCCACGCCTAAGGACTCTCTTAGTCCAAATGCCCTCAGCACTCATGGAACTTCTGTGAGCACACACCAGTGAGTGGAAATCTCAACCAACACAGAAGTTGCACAATCTGTGCACTATGCATTCCCCAGAAAGGCAGAAATCAAGGATGCCCCCCAGATATCTGCCCTGTGTCATGACTTTGATGGCAAGGGCTGGCAGTGGAGCAAACTTGCAGGCGAAGGTCAAGGGCTCTGTTATGGGCAAGTTCATGTGAGATGCCCCAGCTCATCAAAATGGGGTGCACAGTTAAATAGGGGGTCTGGAGCTCAGAAAAGAAGTCTAAGCTGGATATTTAACTTTGGAAGTCATTAGATAATAGGTGACGCTTAAAGCTGTGGGAGGAGCTGGATGGGTGGCATAGTGGTTAAGTTCATATGCTCTGCTTAGGTGACCCCAGGTTCGCATGCCTGGATCCCAGGTACTGACCTAGCACCGCTTATCAAGCCACAGCATCCCACATAAGACAGAGGAAGATTGGCAACAGATGTTAGCTCAGGGCCAATCTTCCTCACCAAAAAAAAAGCAAAAAGCTGTGGGAGTGGACAGATTACCCAGATAGAAAATGTGACCGGAGACAGAGGAAGGGCCTAGCTAAACAGTTAACATTTGGTGAGCGCTTAGCATAACATCTGAAACTGTTGTGTAAGTATTAACTCATTTAATCCTCGACAACTCTATAAAGTAGTAATATTATTATCATCCCCACTTTACAAATGAGAATCAAAGGCACAGGGAAGTGGAGTAACTCTAGCTAAAGTGGACAAGAAGTAAATGAAAGGAGTGGAATTCAGCAAGGTAATTTGGTTCCAAGGCCAAACCATTAGAATTTATTACCTTATATAGCTCTTAAACATGAAACTGTATTATCTAGTACTGGGTTATGCTGTCAATACAATAGTCATGATGCACATGTGGCTACTCAGCACTTGAAATGTGGCTGGTCTGAATTGCTATGTGTGGTAAGTGTGAAATACCCAGGAGAATTCAAAAAAGAAAGAAGGACGCGCATTGATATTTTTAATATTGATTACATGTTGAAATGATAATATTTTATATGTATTGGATTAAATAAAATACATTGTTAAAATTAACATCACTTGTTTTCTTTTTAGTTTTTTCTTCATGTGGCGACGAGACAAACTTTAATTGTATATTTCTCCCATTATCTTGCTGTTGGACAGAGCTAATCTAGTGCAGGGTTTCATAATCTCAGCACTACTGACATTTTGGGCTGGAAAATTCTTTATTGTGTGGGGCTGTTCTGTGCACTGTGGGATGTTTCAAAGCATCTCTGGCCTCTACTCACTAAATGCCTGTAGGACCTGCCCTAGTCGTGACAATTAAAAATGTCTCTAGATAATACCAAATGTCCCCTGGGGGAGAAATCACCCCAGTTGAAAACCGTGGTCCAGAGAAATTCCAAGAATTTAGATGTCGAGTAGAAGAAAAAGAGCTGCCAGAGGAGACTGGGAAGGCACAGCCAGCGAGGTGGAGGAGAGCCAGGAAGGAGCGTTACAAGAGCCAGAAGAGTGTTTCAAGTACTTGGTCATGATCCTTGAAAATGTCAGTCCGATATGTCACTGCCTGCTCAAAACCCATCTGTAGGCTTTCCATCACATTTGGAATGCCAATTGCTTCCCACGGCCTGTACGTAGGGGGACTATATACTTTATCATCTAAACGTGGAGCATCTTGAAGAGTGAAAGGACGCAATACTCATAACTCTGCCGAAACAGTCCAGGGCGTACTGGATATGTACGGTCGTCCTAAGCTCTGGTCCTTGACCTTGCCTTGCTCACTTAGCCACTAGAGCCTTCTTGCCATTCCACCAATATTCACGCTTGTGCCTGCCACAGGGCTTTGCATGTGCTGTTCCCTCTACCTGGAATCCTTTTCCCCCGGCTCTTCTCAAACAACCTCACTCCATTCAGGTCTTCGCTCAAACGTCACATCCTCAGAGAGGACTCTCCTGACCCCCTATCTAAAATCGCCACCAATCCTGCAGTCACTCTGTCCTCTATCTCGCTTTATCTTACTTTGCAGCATCTATTAATATCGCTGACATTATATTATATATGCTGCTATAGTTGTTTATTGGCTGTGTCCCCCACTAGAAGATAAACTCATGGAGGGTGGAGATTTGTCCCTTCTGTACACTGCTGGCTCTCCAGGACCTAGCACAGCACATGGCATGCTGTAGGTGTACAATAAATACTTGCTGGCAGAATAAACTCATTTCAGACACTTGACTGTAATGGTAAAGTAAGCTAGGACAGAAGCTGGAGGGAGATGTGGACTCCGGGGTTTGTTTGCTTTTGCTGCCGTTTGTTTTAAGATGAGAAAGAGGGGGCCGGCCCAGTGGCACAGCAGTTAAGTGCGCACGTTCCGCTTCGGTGGCCCAGGGTTCGCCGGTTCAGATCCCTGGTATGGACATGGGACCACGTGGCAAGCCATGCTGTGGTAAGCATCCCACATATAAAGTAGAGGAAGATGGGCACGGATGTTAGCTCAGGGCCAGCCTTCCTCAGCAAAAAGAGGAGGATTGGCAGCAGTTAGCTCAGGGCTAATCTTCCTCAAAAAAAAAAAATAAATAAATAAGATGAGAAAGCGTAGGGCATGGCTCAAGCAGCAGGAAACTGTCACTACATGGGACTTTGATGAACGGCTTCCACCCTGACTGTAAAGTTGGTGGGGGTAGGAACCACTTTTGTGTTCATTATTAGCCCCCTTAGCACGTAGCAAAGTGCCTAGCACATAGTAGGCATTCTAAAATATTTGTAAAATAAATAAATGATAATAATAATAATAGCAATAATAAAAACAAATTTTTATTGCACTTGCCATGTCCCAGGCACTGTCCTAAGTATTTTGATGTATATTAACTCATTTAAACCTCACAACAACCCTATAACAGAAGTGACTGTTGTCATCTATTATAATCCTATTATATTGAGACATAGGGAAGTTAAGTAACTTCCCCAAGATCACACGGCTAGTAAGTGATAGAGCTGGGATTCTAGCCGGGTGGGCTGGCACCAGAATTCATGCTGGTAGCCACCGTGCATTAGAGCGGGGTGGACCAATCTGAGACTCCTACAATAGGCCAGGCAATGGGGGCTGGTTTAGAGGGGATGAAGATGGAACAGATCCAGGTGATGCTGGGTTCCTGTTGGGTGGCTGAGTGGGTGCAGGTGACACAGCAGAAGGTGAGAGATTCAGTGTGGCCATGCTCTGTGAGGCCCATGGGACACCTGGAGGAGAACCGGAGAGAGATCTGGGCTGGAGTGGAGATTTGAGGACTGGTAGCAGCAGCCGTGGGGTACGTGAGATATCTCAAGGAGCTGGTGCTGAGCAAGAAGGAGGAGAACTTAGGATAGGACCCTGGCAAAAACAGCCAGAGAAACTCTGGGGAGGGGTGGAAATTTGAGCAAGAATGGAGCACCTGGGGCCAAGGCCAGAGGGCCAAGAACAAGGGCTGGTCACCAGTCCTGGGCTCTAAGAGGAAGATGGGCAATCATGGGGTCACAGAGGCCTTGGCATGAATGGAGGAGGCAGAGCCAGGAGCCAGATCTGTGGATGGGGAAGTGTCTGGGGGAGGATGCAGGAGCAGTTGGAAGAAGGGGCAGGTCAAGGAGAGAGGGCGCCGCAGGCAGCTCCAGAGGCCGGCAGGGGCTCAGCAGGAATTTGCTTGCTGATGGACAGAGGGTCAGGAGAGGGCAGAGGCGCGAGCCCCAGGGAGCTCAGCCGTAGCAGTCAGCCTCAGTCCAAAGGGAGGGAGGCAGAGAGGGAACTCCACCCTCCCCACTTCCCCCCGGCCCCTGCCCCAGCGCTGAGCGAGCAGGAGGAGATTTTCAGGGCCAGGTTGCAGCTCCAGTGACACTTTCTCAATTCCTGACCCCCACACTAGGCCAGCTCCAGTCTTCTCTCAGAGCTGGTATTCAGATTACTAAATGGACATGGTCCAGGCTCCAAATGTTTGGGGTCTGTGATGGCCTTCTGCTGGAACAGGGTTCTAGAGACCTCTGCTGGGCCAGGCACTGAGCCTCTCACTGCTGGGTCGGGGAGGGATCTGGGGGGTCCCAGAGGAGAGGATGGGTGGCATGGAGATGCTCGGGTGCTCAGGGCCATGGTTGGTATTATTCATTCTGTGATAATTTGTGCCTGTCTCTGGGATGTAAAGGCAGGAACCAGGATTTGCTCACTATTGTCTCTCCTGTACCTAGCAGCATCTGGCACGTAGTAAGTGTTTGGTAAATATTGGCTGAGTGACAAGTGATGGAAAGGGGAGCTGGGTGGCTCCTGAAGGCCTCCACCCTCTCTGTGGAGGAGGTGGTGCCTGGCCCCTGGGAAAACAGCAGAGTCACAAGGGGCACTATCCCCGCCCAGGGCCTGGGGAGGGGTGTGGAGGAGGGCTGGAGCACCTGGGTGCCACTCCATCTTCTCTCTGCAGGGCCTCACCCCTCCCTTTATGTCTGGGGACACTGAGACCCAGAGAGGGTCAGCAATATTCCTAGAGCCTCAGTGAGGCAGGAGGCGAGCCAGGATAAGAAAGACCTTTCTGTGCCTTGGTTTTTTCATCTGTAAAATGGGACGGTAACCGTTACGTACTACATAGGCTCCTTGGGAGGATTACATGAGGGAAGATGCATAGAACACTGCCTGGTGTTTACAGCAAACGCTTGGTAATGCTAGCATTTGGGCTGAGCCTGTCTCCATGCATTTTCTCCCCTGGTGACTCATCAGCTCCCATGGCTTTACCTCCTACAAGCCAATGATTCTTAAATTTATATCTCTAATACAGATCTTTTTTTCTGAGCTTCAGACTGATATATCCAACTCCCCAGAGAGTTTCTCCTTATACTCATGTTGGTCCACCTATGTGCCAAGACCTAGCTGTGGGTGTGCTGGGCCTGCCCTGGACCTCCTGCAGGCTCTCTGTTCCAAAGCTAACAAATAGAGGGCCTCTGGCCCAGATGTCAGGCCTCCTCATCACCACTTTCCTGCTTGGTGTTCCATCCTGAGAACAATCTGAGCCTCCTTGCCTCAGCCCTTCCCTGACCCCTGCTCATCCAGGCCCTTCCTGTCCTCCCCTTGCACTCCTCCCCTGCTCCCCCGGGACCCATCAGCGCTCACTTCCCACCTCCCCAGCTGCCGCCACAGCTGGTCACTGACGGAATGTGCAGCTGCTGAGAGCCACATGTGCAGAACAGGCGGTGCGCAGCTATCCTGGAGGCTGGGGTTGGGGGTGGGACCATCTGTCTGTGTCTGTTTGTCTGTCTACAACACACACATGCACACACACACACACACACACTCCCAAACTCCTCTTCAGGGAAGGCAGTGGACAGTACTGCTTCGGTTCCCTTCCCTATCCCTCAGTTGCAGAGTTCATGAGGATCAAGCTCCGTCTATGGGGTCCAGCGTCCCCAGCTTGGGGCCCCTGAGAGCAGACTGGATGGGCTGGCCCAGCTCTCTTGATGTCCATCCACTGCCCGCTCCTATGTGCAGGCAGCGCAAAGCCCCACAGAGGCTGCCCAGGGCCGGCAGGGCAGGCTGGGTGTTGAGAGCCTCCCTAGGTTTCCCAGGCCCTGAGGGGGGAGGGTGCCCTGCAATGGAGGAAGCCAGAGGCCTCAGACACATTCCAGAGCCCCCTTGGCAGCGCCCAGAGGCTCCAGAAGAGACTCAGCCCTGGGGCAGCGCCAGCAGCATCTGTCCTGGTTCCCACACTCTGGCCTCTGGAATCTCCGCAGATTTCTCTTCCATGTGCACATGATGTCAGCAGGACAAGGACACTAAGGGTGGAGGGAGGGGAGGGACTGAGGACACGATGCTCCCTGAAGTCAGATGACTGTGGAGGGGGTGGGGATGGGGAGAGTCTGGGCTTTGGCATTGCCCACCCAATAAGGAGAGGATGACTTGGCCTCTGGCTCCCAAGCCTGACTGAGTCCTCACACCCCTCAGTGCTTCTTTCCGTCTCTGGGAGCCTGTTTCCTCATCCGTAAAACAGAGATAAGACCAACATCCACCTCCTACATGTCATAGTGAAGGCTGCAGAATCTCAACTCCTGTGGGAGGTCCTTCATGGGCGCAGCCCACTGTCACCACTTCGCTGACCTCCACCCAGACCTGCCACTTCTCATATGTTCTAGAACATGTAAGATAGGTTCATTCTTCTGAGTCTTTGTAGTCTGTCTGCCTTGAAAGCCTTTCCCTTTCTCTCTGAAAAACTCCTACTTAGCCTTCAAAGCCCAGCACATAAGCCCCTATCTAGGAAGCCTGTCCAGCCTCCCTTGGGCACTGATACTGCCTCCTTGTACTCTCATAGTTCTCCTTATGGTAGCCTGAACGCCCCATACTGCTACTGTCTGCTTACCTTCCCTGACTGCGCCTCCTCAGGGAGCTGTCCTTCCTGGGGCTGATGGAAATCCTCAGGAGCCCAGGCACAGCACCCACTATGTGTCAGGGCATAGTCAGGACACAGCTCTCGGCTTGGCCCCCGCCCTGATGCTGCTAAGTAGAGCTTCCCACCCATCTCCCCTGGTCTGGAGAGAGGCCATGCTTTGCAGTAAGCAGGTGACAAGCTTGCACCTGGGCTGTGCCCGCACTATCGTAACATTGGGTGAGCTTTAAATCACTCCGATCTTCTCAGGGCTTGTAAGGGGGACCTTGTCAGGGGAATGAGAGGATGAAGATTCAGATGAAGGCAGGTGAAAATATGGTGTTTGAGAGGGAATAGCGCCGAATTTGGAGCAACAGCCTCGTATTAAATTTCCTTTCTGTATCTAACTAGTGCGTGTCCTCAGTCAGGTCACTTCCCCTCTCTGAGTTGGTTTTCTCCTTTGAGAGACGTGGATGAGAATATCTCACTCACGCCTCCCCGCCCAGATCCAAAAACCGTGCGGTGGGGGGAATCAGTATTTTTGCCTCTGGAAAGATGGCTCTGCTTCTTACAGAGGTGCCAGTGAAAGACCACTCCTCAACTTTTCCCCTGGAGTGACCCAAATGGCAGAAAATTATCTGTACCACTCCTGAGGTTCAGGGGCACATAGCTCAAGGTCAGTTAATGTAAGCTCAAATTTTCTTACATGCATTTATCTTAAAAATATACATGGGAGAGTCAGTATAGTGTCGCACTTAAGATACACACTCTGGAGCCAGCCAATGTGAGGTTAAATCAGGCTCTACAACTTACTAGCTGTGGACCTTGGGTGAGTTACTTTACCTCTCTGATCTTCAGTTTCCTCATCTGTAAAATGGGGATAATAATAGTACTTACTTCGTAGGCTTATTGAGAGGATTAAATGAATTGATTTGCATAAAGCGTTTAGAACAGAGTCTATTCTATTCACTGTTATGATGCAAATTTGTAATTTTATTCCTTGAGTTACCTCTTTACAAAAAATGTTTTTTTTAAAATGACTTGTTGGCAAGTAGAACTGACCACCAATAGCAAAAGAAAGGAAAGACAAAAAAAGAGAACATGTAGCTCTCAGGTCTCCGATGTGCTTTGCAGGGTGAAAAGGGAGGGCACAGAGGAGGAGAAAGAATTATGGCCACGATTTCTCCATCCCACTGCTCCGAGCTACAGTCATATCTCTACCACATCATGGGGTTTTTGCTCCCAAATCCAGTTCAAGATCATGTCAGAAAGTACAGGATTCAGTTATGGCATCAGAGGATTGGTCTGTTCACCCAAGGGCGGAGCAGGAGAGGGCGCTGGGCCACCTCCTTCCCCAGCCCTGCCTCCCCCCTCCCTCCACCCCTGCCCTTTCCCTCACCTTGGACATGGTTCATTGGCTACAAACCAGTGTAAGCAGCTTTGGTACCACTGGTCTTTCGGACATTATAAAAACTTCACAGTGAGACCAAAACATGTCAGAACGCAAAGTTTCCATGACGTTCCCAAGTAGGTGACCCCAGGGCCCCTGAAGGAATCTGCTGGATGAGAGGTGTGAGGAAGGAAATGGATGAGGAGTCACACTTCTCCTTGTCCCTGGTGACTGGGTGGGAAGGTGGGGGACTTCAGGTTAGAGAATCAAGGAGGCACATTTGGAGCTGGTCTTGACTGGAGGCTGGGGAATGGTTAAGATAAACTCGGAAGTCCCGAATTATACCTGGCTGATGGAGGCATAATAATACGTGTGAGTCAACCTCAAAGATGGCCCCCAATTACCTCCACTTCCTCGCGTTCACACCCTTGCGTGGTCCCCTCTCACACTGCATCAGGTTGGTCTGTGTGATCAACAGAACACAGTGGAAGTGATGATACATCACTTCCAAGGCTAGGTCAGAAAAGACAGTTTTTTAAAGCAAGTTTGCCTTGCTCTCTCTTGGATTACTCTGGGGGAAGCCAACAGCTGTGTTGTGAAGACACTCAGGCAGCTCTGTGGCAAGGAACTGAGGCTACCTGCCAATGGCTATGTGAGTGCGCCATCTTGAAAGCAGATCCTCCACCCCAGTCAAGTCTTCAGCCCCAACTGACAGCTTGACTACAACCTCAGGAGACACTCTGAGCAAGAACCACCCAACTAAGCCACTCCTGATTTCTGCCCCACAAAGATCATGAGATAATCAGGGCTGGCCCCGTGGCCTAGCGGTAGGGTTCACGTGCTCTGCTTTGGCGGCCCAGGGTTTCACCAGTTCGGATCCTGAACACAGGCCTAGCACTGCTCATCAAGCCATGCTGAGGCGGCGTGCCACATAGCACAACTAGAAGGACCCACAACTAGAATATAAAACTACGTACTGGGGGGCTTTGAGGAGGAGGAGGAGGAGAAGAAGAAGAAGAAAAGAAGATTGGCAACAGATGTTAGCTCAGGTGCCAATCTTTAAAAAAGATGATGAGATAATAAACGTTTATTGTTTTAAGCTGCTAAGTGTTGGGGTAATTTGTTATACACAATAAATAACTAATATGCATTAAGACTCCCATACCTTTGGTTTCCTACCCAAATAGGCCACAGGTGATCCTTTGGTGATCTTTTTAGGAGAGATATTCAAAATACTTTACAACCAGTTCAGAAATGACATTGGCTGCCAGCAGCTGGCCTAGTCCTGTCAGCCCTAATCCAATTATTCACTTACAGGCACTTTTATTGACACCCATTTAGGGCTAGGGGACACCAAAATGAAGCTGGAGAGACTTTTTGGGCTATGGAAGAAAGAGCCATGGACGTAAATATTGTTCAAGGGAGGAAGTGATCTGTTCCTCACGATGCACAGAGTTTTGAGGGAGCCTATTTGAGGAAATCGTGTTTGAGATGCACTGTGACAGGGGCTCAGCAGCTGGAGGTGAAGGGGAGTGCAAGAGAAAGGAGGGTGGTGGACAGAATGGTGCAGAAGTATTGGCCCTAGGTTGGGTGGGCTGTGGAGGGGGGCTGAGGCGCAGGAGGAAGTCTGCGGCTGGAGTCTGAGTCACCCCTTCTTCCTCCATCTCTCATCCTTTCTTAGCTTCTCTTCTTCCTCCCCCCCCCTGCCCCACCCCCCGCTTGGTAGTTCCAGATGGGGACATTGAGTCCATGCCAAGAGCACTGCTGGGGGAAGATTGCCTTCTGATGGGCTCAGGCTTCCGTCCATGGCAGAATCTCCCCTCGGGGTGGTCTTCATGTGGAGGGAGTGGGTCTACAGAGAGACCCTCGCAGCCATCAGGGAACTGATCCCAGGCCTGTTCACTACACGCGTCCCCATTAGCATTTCTTGAGGGGACCCTTAGCCAGTGTGTGATTACAACTGTGAGAGGGGGAAACACAACAGTATAAGTTTATTTTAAAAGTCTTCTTTTATTTGAATGGCTTTTAAGAAGCAGAGGCCCATGTTGCAAAATTAAGTTAGAGGACAAGCATGGGGAGTGAGAGGGATCCACACTGACAAGCACGCAGCACCCTTTTGTCCTGTGACTGGGTAAATGCTGCAGAGCCAGACAGAGCTGGGGCCTGGGGAGGGCTGAGAGCAGCCCAGGGAGGGGCAAAGCCAGGAAAAGCAGGAGCAGTCTTATCCTCGGGGCAGGGCGAGGATAGTCACGCAAATGAAGAAACACATGCTCCGATGGTTTAAGGAGGCACTTAGAAGATGTACCATCAAAAACAACCCAAGGAGGTCAGGTTATATGGAAGACCGGGCAGTCCATGTTTGCAAAAGATAAAAGTAGAGCTTTCATAAAGCAAATGGTATAAAACAGCGCTTCTGACAGGTAGATACAAGCACATCATGTGTAGAGGCTTCATTTCAAATCTTGTCCTAAATTGGAGGTACTGAGATACTTTTAAGTAGAAACCGGAAGTTAAGGATGTGTGTGCTATTAATTAATAAAGAAGTTCGATGTACACAGTTTAAAACACACAAGGGATGGACTAGGTTATCTCTAAGGTCTCTTAAAGATCCCAAACTCTGTGAGTCTGAGGGTAATATTCTTACACTCTCAGTTACTCGGTTCTGAAAAACCCAGTTCCCTGGACCTGGGCCAGTGGGTGCAGACTGGAGACCCGAGGGCTGGATTTAGCCTGCAAGATGTGTTTTATTTGGCCTGCGCAGTGTTTTCTAAACTCAAAACAGTTGCCAACATTTAGAAGTCCAGATTTCTAGCTTCCCTTGAAAAATGGGGTGGAAGACCCAGCAACACCAGGCTGCATGCCCACATGGCAGCACCCGTGTCAGACGACAGAGTGTTTTCACCGAAGACCCCGCCTAATCCTCTTCGCTCCTTTCTGTTTCCTGCCTGGCCCTTGGGGGCATCAGGGTTTGTGACTTGGCCCTGGCATCCAGTGTGTGGTGACTTCATGATTTTCTGCTTGGTGGCAGCTACAAGCCTAGCCTTGAGGCCTTTACCCTAATTCTGTGGCAGACCCATCTCCACAGTTGGCCCATGAAGGTGTATTCACCCCCAGGCCAGGAGCGTGGGAGTCAGTGACCCCAGTCCCCAGAACTTTGGTTAGTCTTACAGGGGCCTCTCACTTTGCAAAGATGAGTAACTGAAAAGCTGCCAGCCATATTTCACTTTCATAAATTGAATCCCAAAGGTCTCTGGGGGATGGCCCAGCAGGGAGAGAATTCCTCATCAAAGCCAAGCATAAGTCACTTCTGGGCCAGACTAGAACACCCAAGCAGAGGAAGGAATCCCAGTTTAGGCTGGGCTGGGCCAGGGGGGCAGGGAAGAAGGCAGTTTTTCTAGCCATGGCCATGAGATGACCAGGGCAGCTGGGAACAATTGGCTGGTTTTACACTTTATGTCATAGTTAGTGTGAATGGCTCCATCTGAATTTGTGCAGTGCACAATCTGCCCAACTATGCATGTTGGCCTTGGACTTTCAGAGGAAGGGAAGAAACAAGTAGAGATGGTGAAGCAGGTACAGCCAAAAGGGTTGTCCTAGCACAGATTTTACCACTTCCTTCCCAAAGCTGCAAGGATTAGGGGCGGGAGGCAGAGGGTTAGGACCAAGACCTTGTTGGCCAGAGGCTAGAAACTGGAGAGAAAGACAAGAAGCCTGGCCTCAGCAGCCCCCGCCCTGAGCATGTGCTAATGCCCATGAGATGATGGGAATAGCCAGAACTAGTCCCAAGAAGCAGGGCTGGCCATCAATATGTGGAACTCAGGATGCTCAGTTAGCAGAGATAACCATCTTGTACACTCACACTCACACACACACACACAGAGTTGTCAGCAGAGATTTCTGACTCGTTACACACACCCACATAAACATGCACACATGCAGTTTTTATCCTGTTGCACACACTCACAGGGGTGTGTCCATACACACAATCACAGTGGTTGTTGGTAAGAGCAATCAGCTTCTCACACAGGTATTTTTAACAAACATTTTCAGAGCCCTTCAAGTCCTTTTTGGCTTAGCTAGCTGCAGGAGTCCAGCACTGCACCAAGTAACATGGCAGGAGAGAAAAATAAACCAGTGAATGAAACCAGCGAGGCCAGAGGCTGAGAGTGGGCCTGCAGTGCCACCTACTGGCAGGAGGGGGTTTTTACTTTGCTCAAAGACTGGGTGAAACCCAGGACAGTTCCTCACGCACCCCTTCTCAGGAAGCCACCAACTACAGGATGCTATTCTCCCTCTTCTTTATGTTCTGTCCGAGTCGGGTGAGACCCTGGCATCCTCAGAGTCGCACCACAGCATCAGAGAATGAACATTCAGGGCCTTGCATGCTCCCTGGAAAGCAATACCCAACACCAGAAAGGACAGCAAAATAGGATTCCATCCCTCATGTAGTGGCTGCCTGGAATGCTGGATTGAGAAGGATTCTGAGGCCAAGTCTAGGCTTAGCGGAGAAGAGTATCATGATGGAACGGCGACATCAACCATGGCGGTAGGTGGGACTGCTTCCGCACTTGCCATTCTTGCAGTGGATCCTGGAACCTTGGTAAATCCCTAGATCTGCAGGGTCCTAGATTTCTCCTGGTCCACAATTCCATCATGAGGCATGTGTGTTTGTTGCTCACACCCTCATACCACAGGAAAACTGCCATTCCATCTTTCACTGGAGTTTTATCTCTTGCTTGATTAGTAACTTCTGCACCGATACAGCGCTCACTGGGACCATTGTCGTGAACAGTTTGTTCTTGCTGCCACAGAGAACATGTGGAGGACTCGTGAGATCTGAGCACTAAAGTCAACACGGGGCACTTCGCTTTATCCAAAACTAATATTTAACCAAGGCCCATCCGTCTACCAGCACTTATCACTCCTCGAGAGGCCCCATGAGGGCAATAACAAGCTGAGAACAACAAAGCCACACTGAGCAGATGCTGCACTGCCAGCTGGGCTCGACCCCAGCCAGGGGTCCTGCTCCCTGCCCCTCACTAATCAGCTTGGGAGGGCACACCCGAGTCAAATTTGTGCATCAACAACATTTCAAATGACAACAGGCCATGGGTCACTTGAAAATAGTCAAAAGTTGAAGTCTTAATCCTCAGACGCCAAGGGTCTGCTGTGTTGGCATCAACTCTGCAATTCTTTGCAGCCCTAACAATGCTTGCAGGTGGGCATGGAGCTCCCACGTGCTGCCCTGTGGGCAACAGAGCCAGCCTCCACCTCCCAATGCTTCGGTGGATGTGAGCTGGTCTCTCCCACTGAGGAGTGGTCCAGGGAGGTTTGCCTTAGCCCAGGGGTCAGCGAACTTTGTCTGTAAAGATAAATCTTTTCAGCTCCGTGCTCTCTGTTGAAACAATCCGACTCTGCTGCTGCAGTGCAAAAGCAGCCGTAGACATCTGCAAACAAACGGGCATGGCTGTGTTTCAACAAAAGTTTCTTTATCAAAACAGGGGGTGGGCCAGGTTTGGCCCAAGGAACCACCGTTTGCCAACCCTGTGTTAGCCCAATGCAGGGTCTTCAGACTGGCCTTCATAGAACTTGGGGGTGTTTGGAGGTACTTCAGGGGGGCTGCAAATGTTTGGCTTTAAATTATTCTTAGCTATTTAGGAAGGTATAACAAAAATGTACACACTCAAGTGTATTAAAATAACATGCAGGAAGTCAACATGTGAACTGACTATCAGGTGAACTCCTTTGCTATGAAGCTTCTATTGCCGCCTCTAAGCAGGTGTACGGGCCATATGGCAAACGGTTGAGCCTGGGTCCCAGCATCAGACAGACACGAGCTTCAGTCCCCGTGCTGCCGCTTCCTAGCTGTGTGACTTTGGACAAGTTACTTCGCCCCTCTAAATCAGTATGGCCGGGGCACCACCAAACAGAGTGGACACTGGCCATCATGCTGGTGCAGCCTCCTGAGGACCCTTTTGCTGGATCATGGGAGGAAGCACTGATCACAGTGGAGGGGTCAGGCCAGCGGAGGCCACTCAGCAGCAATCAGGGGCTTAGGCAGCGTGATTTGCCAACGGTTACAGAGGTATTTCAATATTTTAAGCACCAGTTTGCCTGGACTGGTGCACACTGGTTGAATATCATTATAATGCCAGACCATTTTGGATTTGAACTTCTTGCTGGTTTTGAATTCTTCTGGCGTTTTCTGCTGCACTCCCACCCTTCCTATTGGGCTCTCAGGAAGGGGAGGGGGCTGTTTTGCAGCCCTCTTAGCCGTCTTAGCACGCAGTAACAGGGCTTCTGTTTTTCTGCTAAGTGGCAGTTTCCATTGAGTCTGGGACTTCGTTGGCAGGCATCTCCTGGGAAGTGTTCTGCAGGACTTGCAGAAGCAGTGCTGTTGGCAACAGGGGTCCAGATTTCGGGAGCTGTGGCCCCTCTGCCCAGGGCTGCAGGCCAGAGTTGGGCCTGGGGCTTTGTGCTCACCTGGCTTTTGAATTTGTCTGGTGATGAAATACACGATGCTCCTCGCCCCAGGGCTCCTCCTCCCTGCTTGAAACGATCAAGTGTGTCTGGCAGCTGCCTAAGCCTGGCCCCAGGACTTCTGGCCTTTTATTCCAGCTACTAGAAGCCTTTTTTCCAGGCCTGAGATGCTCATTTATGGTTTCAATAATAGAATTTGGACCCCCAGTGTCTCTCATTGCCCAGGGCTGTCTATTTCTATTAATGGTGGCTTATCTTTCTGCTTCCAGCATCATATTTGCCTGCTTCCTGGGAGACCTAGAAGAATCAGGTGTTGATCACTAGGCTCTGGGGGCAGGACCTCTTGGTTCCCAGGATCCCTGGGGTTTGTCTTAATTAGGTGACATCTGGTGCTGCCTTCATAGCGTATGTGTGGTCATCATAGCCTAATGCCATTCTGTGGACCACCAGCTGGCTGTGTGAGTCCTGAAGGCTCATCCGAGGGGGTCAGGGGGAGGTGGCAGAAGCCCTTACGTGGTTCAGCCAGGATCCGAGGTGACTTGAGTTGAGCTGTCCTTCTCACTTTCTTTTCATTCCTCGAGGCAGTTCTCAGGTCTCACAGTATCTCTTGGCTGGGATGGGGCGCGGGCAGGGGAAGGAGCTCAGAACCAGGCCCTCTGCCCTGAGGTCTCCTCTGTTGGCCAGAAGGATGCTGGCTGTGGATGGAAATGACCTTGCACAAGGACATCTTCATCACCTGCCCTTCCCCTGATCAGGCAGTCAGCCGTGGGCAGTGGGCGTCCGCCCCAGGCACTCAGCACAGCCTTGCCCTTCCTCCCGAGGACCCGCCTCCTGGAGGCCTCCAAGAGGCCCAGCGGGACACGGCTGATAGTGAAAGCCCAGCCCAGCACTTCTGGCCCAAACTGCTGCTCCTTTCAAGAACCACCTCTGTCTTCTCACTTTTTTCTCCTTCCCGGATTATCTTTCTGCAACTACTACCCTGCTCTATAATACCCAGAACCTGTGTCCATTCAGATCCTGGGCTGAGTCCTCAGAAGGACAAAGGTCAGGCTCCAGGTGGCCCTTCCCCCCTTTTCTGCTCTCAAAAGCGTTCCAGCTCTCCTGCACACACCTCCAGGCTCCCCCCGACACTCCCCCACCCCCATGATACCTTTGGCTGTCTTCACAAAGTGCTTGCTCATAGCTAGGATTCCCCCAGGGAGCCGGGCAATCAGCCCCCCACACAGACATCTGCTCACCCCTTCTGGGTCTTCCTGAGGACCAGCCATCGGTGCTCCTGCCCTCCCTCTGGAGAGAGCTAGGCTGGTCAGCAAAGGAGGAGGCTGACTCATCAAGCAGTGACAGTTCTCCCCTAGAAGTGGTGACGAAGGGGCTCCTGCTGGGGTGGAGGATTCATCAGTGCACTGCAGGGGGAAGTCACCTTATCCTGGAGTCCCTTGCACAGCATCCCAGTGACGGAGAGCTCATTATCTCCATGCACGATCCCATGGCTGGAGAATCTTGCCATCGCACATTTCAGCTCCTTCCTCTCTAACTGATCACTGCCCCAGACCAGACCTCCCCACATCGCCCCAGACAGGCCTTCCCTCGGGCTCAGCCTGGACAACGTACGTCACTGCAGCCACTGAACTTTCTTCCCTTTCATTTGGGCCCACAACAGTAAACCCTGATACTCTTCCTCTTTCCCTATTGGCAGAGATGCTTGGCAGCACAGCAAGAGGCAATAATTGGGGAAGTGAGGGCTGAGGTGAGGGGGTTGGCAGGCAGGAACAACTGAACTTTGGCTAAGGGAAAGGCAAAGAAAGCACTGAGCCCATTGCCGCTAGAGCTCCTCCCCAGGAAGAGCCTGCAGCACCCCCTGCTGGCTGGAGGAGAGTTTGCGTGCAGGGGAAATTCACCCCCAGGCTCCTCTCACGAACCCTGCATCTGGCGGCTGACCCCTTGATGGCTCAGATTCGAGGATCACAGGAAGCAGATAAGTCTTTTCCAGTGGTTTCCAAACGTATAAAACTGTAGGTAGGATTGCTATGGGACGGTTTGCATTTTGCCCATATAACAAAGGCCTCCGGACTAAGGTGCCCTTGGGGGCTGAAATATCCTGTTATATCCTGAAGCAAGCTGGGTATCCCAGCATGGGACTGGAGCAGCCCAGAAGAAGGGCCGCCTTTTCGTAATTCATTCTAGAGACAGCGTTCTTCTGTAATTTGCACAAAGGTGCCGTCTATACCAGCAGCAGCCCTGGCACAGAATGCTTCCTTCAAAGAGGGCAATCTTATAAAACCAAGCTTCTAAGGGTAAAGGAGAGTTTGAAAACCACCTAAAAGATGGGGAAACTGAAGCCCACGAATGGAAGGGACTTACTCAAAATCATGCAGTTAATACCAGGATGGAGCTTAGAAGCCACATCCCTTCTCTCTCAAATCAGTGTTCTTTGCACTACATGGAGCTAAATTTCATCCTAAGTCACTGTTGAGGCATCCTGGCTTCTTTGACCTTCCCACCCTCAGTTCCATCAACTTCCCCTTAAATTCAGCAACGCTGCACAGTCTTGCTTTCCTAGCCAGGATCATGGCACAGTGTCAGCCCAAAAGGAGGGCTGGTAAGAATGCTGGGCCAGTCTGCATAGTTTCCTACAAGTACAGCACTCACAGGGACGAGGGCAGACATGCGGAAGGGCAGAATGGTGAGGAATTAGGAGGGGCCACTGTGTGACTCGTTGAAGAATGACAGGGAGCTGAGCCTGGAGCAATGCAGGTCAGTGAAGCTGGGGGCTCAGCTACTGTGCAGATGGGGCCTCATTTGGAGGTGCAGTCCGCCGGGGTGTCTGTGCCACGCCATACGGTACATGGGCGGCTACTGTACCCATCTCCTGAGCCCCAGCCACGTGGAACATCTGGTCGTCAAAGAAGATGTGTGGGCGGATCTTCTCGAGGAGGGGGCCCTTGGGTGCTCCCGCAAGGAACAGGGCCTCATCCGTCTCCAGGCCCCAGCTGCGCAGGGTCTTGAGAGCCCGGGCCCCGGAACTGGCTGCACTGCGTGCCGTTACCAAGTAGGTGCGGATCGGGCACTCCAGGCGCAGGCCCTTGGAGTAGAACTTCTTCTGCAGCCTCCCCAGCGCCTCCAGAAAGCCCTTTAAGGGGCCCTATGAGAAGGCAAGGGAACACTGTGAGCTCATTCCCTTCCCAAACATTTGCCCCCTCTCCAGCTGGGCTCCTACTTAAAGCACTAGCATCTTGCTGTTAGGCGAAGGAGAGCTTCTCGGGATCCCTAAATCTCTCACTTCTGCTCTGCCTGCTCAGGCCACTGTGTGCATCGACAGGACCGTAGGTACCTATGTCAGTCTGGGTGTTGGTACTGCTGGGGCTGGGGATGTCTGTGTCAGGATAACCATACCAGGGAAGCTGTTACTATGTATGTCCATCCATGTGTCCCCAGGTACATGGGTGCCTGCTCTGCAGCTCTGTAAGTGTGGCCTTCTGTGCTCATCAGCAGGGAGGATATTAAAAATACTTAGAAACTATGGCACAGGTACCCTCCAATCAGAATGGACTCTAGCTGCAAACAGCTGGGACAGACAGACCAACGAGTAATTGGCAAAAATCAACCTGCCCCCGGGGTGCGCAGGTGGCCGAGGGTGTCCTGCTCCAGCACTCTAGGGTCAGGGAAAGGATTTACTGTCTACAGTGCCCGGAACAATGAAGCTTAACGAATGAGGACGTGTGAATAAAGAACCAGATGATGAGGAAGAAGAAAACTAACAGCAGCTGGAAACAAGGAAAGATGGGCTTCTCATCTTGGAGACCCCTCGGTCGCTGGGTGACCCGGAGCAAGCAGTGGTCTCTTGGGCCTCTGCCTACCACTTGGTGGGAAAACTGTCCTGCCCTGGATTCCGGAGGATTTTAGAGGAACCACTAACGGAAGTGAAATGAACACTCAGGGGCCACAACGGAAGCCCGCTGAGCTCTTGGAGAGAGGGACTCTGGGATTATTGAGCACCCAGATTTTTGCTAAAAGTACAAATAGCAGCTCCCAGCAGACATGGAGAATCCCAACAGCTGCAACCCCAGGGAGTTTCCACCAAGCTCAAGGGCATATGCTGCTCTCACAGAGACAGAGGGTGAGTGAGGGTCCCTGAGCCCCCCAGCTGAGGGATGGATGGCAGGGAGGAAGGGCTGGGCTGGTGTGGCCCAAAGCAGATGGGCCACCACAGACCGCACACCAGGTGGATCTCCCTGCCTTGGTGAGGGGTACCAGTCCAGCTTCTCCTTTCAACCAGCCAGGGAAACAGGGGCTTCTTGAGAGGATGGCAGCCTACTCAGAGGAGCTGGAGAATCTCAGGGAGGGGATGAGGGTTCCAGAGAGGGGATGGCGCCTTCAGAGAGAGAGGATGAGGCCTTCAGAGAGGAGTGAGGACTTCAGAAAAGGCATAGAGACCTCAGAGAGGGGATGGAGTCTTCAGAGAGGGGATAGGGGCTTAGAGAGAGGATGGGGGCTTCAGGGAGGGGAGCTGTGAAGAAGAGGTAGGGGCTACAGAGAGGGGCTTAGAGAGAGAAAGGGGGCTTCAAAGGGGGAGTTGGACTGCAGTGCTGGGGGCTCAATGAAGGGGTAGAAGCTCAGTGAGGGGAGCCAAGGGTCAGGCGAGAGGGATGAGGGCTGGAGGTTTGGTGAGGGGCCCTGGCTGGATTCTGCGCCAAGCTTGGGGTTTGGTTCTGTGCTTGGAGGTTTCGGCCAAGGGCACGTTCTGGGGAGACACCTTGCTCAACTCAGGGGTTCTGGGGAGTGTGTGCAGCACCTGGGCCAAAGGTTTGTTCTCGTGGGCCTTCTCGTGCTCGAAGAACCTGTCCAGCCCGTGGGCCTTGACGATGCGCTCTGACTCGTCCGAGAAGAGCACCGCGTCCCCATCGAAGGCCACGCGCAGCTGACTCTGGGATACAGCCACGTCTCTGCTGGGGCTGAAGATGGTGGCAGCTGCGATCCCTGGGCAGAGAGAGGCAAGTGTTGTCTGCCTTCCTCGGGCAATAGGGGTCCCCTGGCTCCTGCCTCAGCTGCCTGGGGCCAGGAGACAGCTGTGTCAGGCTACCCTCGCCCCACTTGCCTCACCCAGGACTCAGGGCAAGGCTAGAGAGGGCTAATATTCAGAATATTTAAAAGCTGGCCGATAAGGACGGACTGTGGCTTTTGCTCTGAGTAGGGCTGTGAGGGCCCGGCCTGTGCCAGGGTTTCCTTTTGAGTTGCTGCTTTGTGGGAAGGTCTGGGGGTGTCCGAGGGAACAGGGGGGCACTCAGAAGACTCAAGGCAGGAGCAACTATCAATCAGTATGGAGGAATTTCAATACTTTAATATCTAGTAAGGTCATGCTGGTGTGGACCAGCCAAACGTCAGTCCTGGTTGGAAGGAAGGGTCCCCCAGGCCACTGCTGTCCCAGGAGTTCCTCAGAGGCCCCTGATGCAGACATACAGGGTGGCTGGGGAGGAGCCTTGATCCTCACATGGCCTCAGTTATTCTCTTGCTGTTGATTCCAGCAGGTCCCTCCCCTTCTCTGGACCAAGGTAAAATTCAGGGCGTTTCAGCTCTGTCCAGGGCTGAGATCCCAGGCTGCAGTCTGGGGTGGGGTGGGTGTGGGCACCCTCAGTCTACCACCACAGTGGTACCCAGGTATGTTCTACTCAGGGCAGCCTGGCCGTGGTTGGCTACAGGAGGCAGTGCTAATTACATTCAACCATGTGCACAGATTCTCTGCAACCCAGGGCTTCTCCGGGGGCTCAAGGATGCCTCCCGGGAACCCAGGCTTCAGACTAGGGCTGCAGTGGACAACAGAGAGCCAGTGTTAGGAGGCTGGGGACCGGGCAGCTGGCCCAGTCCCTTCCCTATTCTCCATCTCTCCAAAGGCTACTTCAGCCCTGCCCTTTGGGAATCTAGGGTCACAGGGGCTGGGCATAGGCAGAGCTTTGGGAGGAGCGAGCAGTGCCAGCCCCACAGCAATTTCACCAGCCTGAGGATGCTATAAGTAGGATCAGGCCCTGGGCATCAGGCCAGGCACCTTCTCAGCTCTGCCAATACCAGAGCCAAAATGAACCAGAATCACCCCCACCTTGGGCAGGGCCTCCCTCCTGACTGTCCTCTGCTCCCTAGCCTGAGCTCAAATTACACGTATATAGAGGCACACATGCAGGCCAGTGCCAAGGCCCCAACCAGAGGATGTGACACCTGTCTAAGGAAATGGCTTCTGGTCCCTGGTCAAAGAAAGTCTCTTGGAGCCCCAAGCAGATCAGAGGAGTGAGGCATCAGTGAGGAGAGAGGCCAGGCTTCCAGGCAGGAGACAGCGTGAAAGAGGAAGGGAAAATGAATACATTGCTGGTTGATAAAGAAAGCTGCCAGTAGCGTTCAGCCTGAGGGGCCGTCTTGGGCAGTGGGGCAGTCCTTCCTCCTCTGTGGGCCTGTTTTCTTCCATGTACAATATGGATACACACCCTGTTGGGAGCATTGAGACTATGGATACCACGCAAAGCCGCCCCTTGAAAGAGACACATGGGAGGGAAATTCTCTTCGTCAGTACTTGCCGCTGGGTCTCCTAGACTTGTCTCAACACTGGCCAGCCCAGCTTCTGGAAATGCTAGCTATTTCCCAGACCCCACTGCTCAGGCTGGATTAGATACTGATCTCCTTCCTCACTGGCCCAGAGAGGGGCAGAGGCTGCCCATGGTCACACAGGAATCAGATCTCCTACTGACCTGGAGGATTCTTAGAGGGGAGTAGCTTTCTGAGCTGTAAGGAAGGTTTCCATGGAAACAGAAGATTGGGTGATGTTGCTGAGTAAAAGCATCCTTAACATGGTAGCACAGGAGGTGGGAGAGAGGAACAGATGGGCAATAAGTGGAATAGGTGAGGCCTTATTCTCAGAGTTTACAGAACAGGTCATAGCAACTAAGGAAGGTATGCCCCTTCCAGTTACCATGGCAACCCCTAGCACCTGATCAGAGCTTTAGGACCAGGCCTCCCTCCTCTGGGACCCCTTTGCCAGACTCCCCACGTTCTCCCTCTCCAGTTTGACTCACCTTCATCAATGGCTTCCCGCACTTTTTCCGCATCAGCAGACAGGTAGAGGTTGGTGTGATAGGCCTTGAGGTAGCAGATGGGGCTATTCCCACCTGTCATGCAGAACCTCTCAATGAACAGGTCTGGGGAGGAGGTAGAGAGTACCCAGGTGATGCCGGGGCCAACTCTCAGGGCCTCAGAGTGGTCCCTCCATGTCCAATGGACGCCATCTTGGTTCTGAGTGGTGGTGGGGCAGCAGAGTGATTCTCTGAGTGATTTTAGGCCAGCATTCCCCCTTTCTGAGCCCCTCCATCCCTCATCCATGAAATGGGGGTGATCTCATCTCTGGAGCAACTGCTTGGCTCACAGTAACATCCTCTCATTGGGGAATGACAGTACTACAAAAGGTGGGTCCCCCAGGCATGACTGACCCCCCTGGCCATAGCTGACTGGATCAGGGCAGGCACCTGACCCAGGCTAGGCCAGCCAGATTCTCTCCCAGCCGGGACTGATCGTCACCTAGTACCCATGGCTGCCAGGTTGTAAAATATTTGCTGGTTGGTAAACGGCTGCTGCTCTGAGCCCACTGTTACCCCATCACTACCCCAGCCCCTCATGCAGGACAATCTGCAATGGAAGGAGAAATGGCTGGCACGGGAGCCCCGCAGGACCCTTCTCCAGCACTACAGGTGGCATCTGTCCTGATTACTCAGTGCCTGTGTCACAAGGTGGTTAAATATTTTGAATATCACCCCTCCTCCCAGGAACTTGAGATTAGGATTAAAAATGCCAACTGGCCACTCTTGGTTGCTTAAAACAAGCACTTATAAACTTGTAAATTTTGGCCATATTCAGGAAAAGCAGAGAAACATAGCTTGGGGAGAGAGAGAGAGACACGGGAAAAAGGGAACAGACTTGCTGAGAGAAGCAGAAATAACGGCTCATGTGGCCCAGAGAGAAAAAAGAGCCCAGAAGAAATTTCCAGTACTTGGATCCAGGCCTTTGTGCACCCAATTCTCCTTCATGTCCTGTGGTTCTAAGAGACACCGCTGCGGCCTAATAAGAAATTATTCTCTTCAGCTTCAGCTAGCTCAGGAGGGTCTGTTACTTCCAATCAAGCATTTGAAGAAAGACACAAAGCTCCTTCACTCTGATGACTGCACCTGCTTCTCCCAGCAGCCTTGAGGCCTGTTAGCCCCATTGCAGATAGAGAAACTGAGGCACGGAGGCAGCAAGTGCCCTGCCGGATCACACAGGGAGCGGGGCCTGCGCCACAGTGTGCTGGAGCTGGCTGGAGCCATCTTGCAGGAGCCAAATGTTAAATATTCAGGGATTTTTGGAGCCAGTTAGAGTGTTCAATTGTCGATAGCTTGAAATTAGCCATGGTGGGAATAGTCACACCCTGAAATGGCAATGCTACAATCAGGGTTCTTTTCCTCTTGTTTTGTTTTTTTTTAAAGAGCCAGGCACACCACTGGGCTTGACATTCCAGCCAGTTTACCCGACCCTGCAGAGGTGTGGCCCTGTCCCCAGGCATCTGGTAGGGGTGTCCCATGGCCAGAGCCCCCGTGCTCACCATAGTGGTTGATACTGTTGATGAGACGGACACCCACTTGAGCGTGGTTGTTGGTCACAAGGACGATGTCAAAGACATCCTCGCTATCAGGGTACAGCTCCCGCAGCCGCCTGTTCACAGCCTCCAGAGCCTGGATGGGAGAAGGGACCCTCCAGCTAAGACTCCCAGGAACTGACACCTGGAGTTGGGAGCCAGGGCTGGGGAGGAGGGGTGAGCTGGGACCCAATGCGGGGAGGAGAGGGAGGTCAGGGGCCAGGCTTGGGGTGACATCAGTGGCCATGGACTGTCTCCTCCTAATCTCGCCATTGTACGGGTTGGTTATTGCTCAGGGGTGCCTCACTAAAAGGGGGAGTGACCAAAGTCCAGCCCACATCCCACTCACCCGCGGGTTACCTGGAGTGGGGCTGCATTAGTCCAGAGGATAGGGTGGCCTCTTCTTCCCGCAATGGCTCTGTTCCCTTGCCATGCTGTGCTCCTGTGGGGTGGCATTTGCCCAGAGGGGGCCCCTTTTCCTTACTCAAACACCCATGGGAGTGCTTTTTCCTAATGCCCACAAAGGCACTGTGTGGCGAGTGGCGGAAGGGGCCCTCACCTTCACGAAGGGGAAGGCCGGCCCAGGGCTGAAGGGCTCGTTCTCGTGTTCCAGCTGGTAGCGCACGTACTCCTCCACGCCCTGCTCCGTGTAGATCCGCTGCTCCTCTTCCATGCGGAACAGGGCTCGGGACGACACAGCGATGGTGACTGCATTCTGAGGCTTGGGCTGCAGGGGTGCGGAGGAAAGGCCCTCCCTCAGACTCCCCTGAGGAAGGTCTCATGTGCCAGCCCCTCCGGGTACTGGGGATGGAGAGACGACCCAGGCCCAGCCTCTGCTCTTAGGAGGGTCAGCCTTGGGCTGGGGCAGACCAGGGTCAGGACCCCTCTGTGCAGGACCCAGCTGGGGACTGAGAGACATGATGGCTCTCCACCGAGGAGCACGATCGGACGTGAGGGATATGCCCTCAGGGAGTTTGCAATCTAGTCGGCCATCTGGACGCAATGGGAAAATGAATACAGTGTTTGTAGTCAGAGTATGACTGATGCTCAAGATGATCTCCAGATGGTTTCCATTAGAAAATGAGAGCTCCATGCCCTTAGGAAGAAATGATGCCCAGAAACATGACAATCATGTAAGAAAATTTATCTCCAGCCCAGATCTTTCTCCTGAGCTCCAGGCTCCTATTTCTAACTGCCCCAGTTGACTAACAGACACTCAAGTTCAACGTGCCCAAGGCCGAATTCCCGCTGCCCTCTCCACCCCCAAACCTGATGCCCTCCCTCCTTTCCTCACCTCACTGTTCAGCACCACCATGCGCTCATCACCTAAGCCGGAAGCCCGAAGCCACCTCAAGGCTTCCCTCTCAGCTCCCTACCCCTATCAGTCAATCACCAAACCTGTCCACTCTGCTAGGCTCCATCCAATTCTTTCTCTTTTCCCTACCATAGTCCAGTCCCTCACCATCTCGCGCCCCTCCAATCTGTCACCCATATTGTCACCAGAGGATTTTTTCAAGTTCCGATCTGATCGTGGCACCCCCCTCCAATGGCACCCACTTTTCTCCAGCTCTCTTCAGCAGCCTTGAGTACAGAGTAGGGAGCCCTTCACAACAGACTCCCACCTCTCGCTCCACTCTCACCTTCCCATTACCCTGCTTTGCTCAGTCTGACCTTTCTCATGCCCAAGCACACCTTCCCCTCTTCCTCTGAGCTTTTGCACATGACGTTCCCTTTGCCTGATCTGCTCTTTCCCCGACTCTCCATCCAGCTAATTTCTACCCAACCTTCAGGTCTCAAACTACATGTCACCTCTAGGAAGACTTCCCTCACCCCTAGTGGTGGGCTGGTTACCTCTCCTATGGGTTTCCTTTTTAGTTAAATTTAACACAGTTATAATCACTTATTTAACTATTCCAATTTCTAGACAGAGTTCTAGGGAGGAAGCAGGAACCAGGCTTAAGTTCTAAGGGAGCAGGAACTATGACTATCTTGTTCATCTATTGTCTCTCTAGTGCTTAGAACTGTGCCTAGCACATAGTAGGTGCTCAGTAAAGTCTTAATGCATGCAAACTTTTAAGTAGTATATTTCAATAACAAACAGTATTTGCCATGACAAGTATAACATGAACTAGAAATCAGTGCCCTAATCTGTTCAGATTGCTTGACATATAGTTGGTGCTCAGAGAATTTTTTTTTGGTTGATGCAAATTTGACAATTGCTTACTGGATCTTTGTGCCAGTCCTGTGGGTTCTGCCTGGTACAGACTTGGCTCCCACGCTCAGAGTCACAGATTGGTAGAGGGGAAAGACAGGTAAACACAAATGCAAAAGGGACTGAAATGAGCGACAGAACACAGGCAAAGTCTCCACGACAGGGGCTCTGAGGAGGCGTTTGGAGAGGAGGCATTTCAGCAGATTCCCTTTTTTTTTTTAAGGAAGATTAGCCCTGAGCCAACATCAGCTGCCAATCCTCCTCTTTTTTGCTGAGGAAGACTGGCCCTGAGCTAACTTTCATGCCCATCTTCCTCTACTTTATATGTGGGACGCCTGCCACAGCATGGCTTGACAAGTGGTGCTTAGGTCCGCACCTGGGATCCGAACCAGTGAACCCCGGGCCACCAAAGCAGAACATGCAAACTTAATCACTGCGCCACTGGGCTGGCCCCTCAGTGGATTCTTGAAGGAGGAGGAGGGCACAAGGAAGGTACGAGGAGGTGTGCAGCTACACAGTGCATTCACAAGGGTGAGCAGAGCTCAGGTCATGGGCACGGGTGTGGATGAGCCCAGAAGAGTAGGCAGGTGCTAGATTGCAGAGGGCCTTCCTTAGGGCCCCAGGATGGCCTCAGAGCTCCTTCACCACCTCCAGTGGAATGGGAACAGGAGCAGGCCACCACGGATAGCAGCTGGAGCCTTTACAATCCTTGGGGAGGATGAGAATGTGGGAGACCAATGGATTCACAGACATCTGGAGTCCTACCACATCTCTGTGACCTGGGACCGTGATTCCCACCTTACAGATGAAGACACAGGAGCTCAAGTTGGGGGCAAGACTCATAAATGAACCTCACGTATCAGGAGACCTCTGGCGTCTCCTGACAGCTCTGTGGACACGCACTCAACCCCTGCTTCTCTCTGGAATCAAGCCTGGATCCTAATCAGTTGGTGACATTGAGTGATTACCACATGACAGGCACTGTGCTGGGGACACGGCAGGAAACAATACAAGTGTGATCACTGCCCCCATGGAGCTTAAGCTCTATCCCCAAGGCAGAGATTTGTGCCATCCTATCGAGAGCACTATCTAGTAGACATTTCTGCAGTAATAGAAACAAATGTCCAGTGCTGTCGTGTGGCTACATGTGGCTACGGAGCAACTTGAAATGTGGCTAGTGAGACCGAGGAACTGAATTTTTAATTATATTTAATTTTAATCAATTTCAACTTAAGTAGCTACAAATGGCTAGCGGCTAGTGAAACTTTAGAACCTCAAAGTAGGAATGGAAGACCAGAGAGTTCCCCAAGCTGGTGAGGTAGACTTCAGTTTGCTTTTGACCTTTACCCCAACCAAGATGGCGTATGTGGACTGGAGTGTCAGTGGAAGGCAGTGGCAGGACACGGCCTGTCTTCTGGGGCTCAGCCCAAGTGCCTCTCCCAGGTGCCAACCACCCTCGTGTGTCTGTGTGTCCTTGAGCCAGGTACCTCCCACCCGCCTCGGCTACCGTGAGCCTTCAAGGAAAGAAGGTAAAGTTAAAAGACCTAAGAAAAGGGGTGGCAGAGGGATGGCCAGGGATGGTAAGGCTGGGGTTGGGGGAGTGGGGAGACCCACTCTCATAAACCCAGGAAGCCATCTGGCCTCTAGGACACGAGCTGAGCTTGCCCCACCCCCTGGGCTTACTGCCCCAGGCACAGGCCCATCACCCCTTCAAGGACAGAGAGCCTGCTGCCCTCCCAGCCCCTTCAGGCAGGTTCCCAAGCTGGCTGCTCCAGCCCAGGCAGCCAGCCAAGGTCTCACTCCTCACTTTCAGTCCCACAGTCCCTTCCAGACTACAGCATTCTGCTTCCCCTCTGGCTGATCTGCCCAGACCCCACCCTATCCCACCTCTGGCCATTACAAGAAAAATATTCTGGCTGTATGGGCTCAGGAGTCTCCACTTCCTTCTTTTACAGATGGGGAAATAGGCCCAGAGAGAGGCAGAGTGTTACTCTAGGTTGCACAGCAAAGTCAAGGCAGAGCCAGGATGAGATCCCCAGTCTCTGGCCTCTAGCCTAGCCTCTGTCATCAAAGCAGCCCCTCCAATGTGCCCCTCCTCAATCGCTCCCAGAAGATCCCGCCCCTGCTACTTCAGGCACTTCTCTGGGACACTCCCCCAACACAGCCCTCCCTGTCCAGATTTGAGAGAAATGGTGAGGGGCGCTGTGCCCTCAGACCGAGGTTTCTAAGGGCAGGGTTCTCTTTCTCCTCAGAATGGAGGTCCCCAGAGCAAGACCTTGCCTCCCCACTCAGCCTGCTCTGACACCCGTCATGGAAGGGGGAGTCCAGGGGCCTGGAGGGCAGGAGCTGCTGCAGGAAATATGCATCCCAGCTGGGAGAGACAAGCAGTCTGTCCAGGCTCCAGGTGGAGCGGAAGGAACGGGTGAAGGGGGCTAATCAGAGCCGGGAGAAACCAAGCACTCAGGGACCCTCTGGACCCAGCTGCAGAGAGAGGCCACCCCGTCACATATTGTCAGGTGCACCTAAGGACAGTTCCTCCGGAAATCAGAAAGAAGTCCAGATTCCAGACTGGGAATTGGGTCCGAAAGACCCTTATCCCAGACCAGGGACTCAGCCTGGGAACACTGGGCTCCAGGGAGCCAGGGTCCTGCCAGCTCTGCCTGTCTTCCACGGGGCTGGGGGACAGGGTGGAGGTAGTGGAGGGCCGCCCAGGCCCACCCAGCTTGCCTGAGGAGCTCTCATTTAGGCCAACATGATTCTGCCTGTTGGGCCCAAGATAGAGACATGGCCAGAAGCTGTTATTTCTAGAAGGACTTAGAGGGAGAAGGGCTCCAGAGGAGAGGAGGACAGATAGGTCCGGACTGAGGAAGTCGTCTGACCCCATGAGGTGAGGGCCTCCTATGGGTCTCGGGGGTTAAATATTTCACTCAGGCTCCTGGGAATGAGAGTAAGCCCAGCTCAGGCCCGGATGTGGCCCATGAGGCCCAAAGCCCCCAAAATAGCCTGTGGGAGGAGGGGCTACTACAGGGAGGAGTGGGGGCCAGGAAGCCACCAAGCTCCTTGTCTCCCAGAAAACAGTGAGGGTTGGGGGCTGATGGAGGGGTCATGACCGACAGCTGGGCCTGAGCTCCCAGCTTCCTTAGTGCTTGGAGAGGAAATGGGTTATGAACTCCACTCACCACTCTAGTCTCCAACGTCCATCCCCTCCTCTCCATCCCCCAGGCCATGACAGTACTCCAGCTTCCTCCTCACCAGTCTGCCTGCTGCCAGAAGCATCCTCTCCAGTCCATCCACAACACTACCCCAGAGGGATCTTTTTAAATGAAAATAGGACCACATTAATCCCTTGCTGCAAAATCTGGCAATAGCTCCATAATGGTTTTCATGCTTTTTAAAAAAGTAGGTTGACCTTTTATTCAAATGAAGTCTTGTAATATGTAAAACAGATATTACCATATTTTCCTGGTGTAAATTTATTTTACAAATTCAAATGTTTTTTGCTGTATTTATTATAACATCAACCAATGAAAACAACACAGTTGTTCGGGTGACGACAAATTTGAAACTGGGTAGCAGGATGCCGGAGCAGACTTAAGTTTCATCATCTAGTCAGTATGTTTCTGCGTTTGTTCGTTAATTGCACAGTATTGAGAAAGCCCTGATTCGCACCAATAAGTGCTTGCAAATGGTAAAAGGCTTTTTGTTTTGTTTTGTTTTAAACTGCAAGCCTCAAGAGACTCAGCAACAATTGTCAGCAATCTCAAGATACTCTTTTATTAAATAGAGCACAGGAAAAGCTTTATCCTGAGGTTTGCTAAAACAGAAGAAAACAAAACCAACCTGCCACATAAGTTAATGTGTTAATGGTCTCCAGGGTGCTAAACTGTCCACATAATACATTTGAGTGAGCTGAGTTTTATTATACATTTTTAATTGTTTAAAACATAGTTGGAAGGAGAAAGAAAATAGGTTGGATTCACATGTGTGCAGACCCTCTGAAACATGGGCCTCGGTAGAACCCGGTTTTAAAACCCCTCACCCCACTGAATAAGGTCCAGGCTCTTTACCACGGCGTTCAAGGCCTTCCATGGGTCCGCAGCACCCCTCCAGCTCTTCGCCAAAGATTCTGCATCCTCCCACTCAGGTTCAGAGACATCTCCAGGCCTTTTGGCCATCCTGTTTCCCCCTCCACCTGGGAAACTCCACCTACTCAGGCTTTCAGATCATCTCAAATGCCACCTCTACAAAGCCTTCCTGAGTTGGCAGTCACCCCTCCCCTATGCTCCCACTGCACCATGTAGGAGCACACACCACATCCAGGGTCTCCCTCAGTGCACTGTGGATTCCCGAGGCAGGGACTTAGCCTAATTCATCACTCACTCCCCACTGCTGAGCCGAGCCTAGAGGTGCTACAGGACATGCCTGTTGACAGGGTGGGCCTCGTGGGGAAGGGTCTTTGGAGGGAAGCAGCTGGATGCTTTAAGGTCAGGCTCTTTGGAGGATGCTCTGAGCCACCCTCTGTCCTCTGTTCCCTCCTCAAACTCTGAGATCTGGGCAGCTGGAGTGAGCAAGGCCAGCGGCCAAGAAGAGCATCATGAACTTGTCCGATGGGGGGAGGAACTCTTTCCTCTGTGTGAGTCCCGGAGAGCCGAGACCACCACGGGGATCCCGGGGATATTGAGGCCCACTGCGAGGGGACAGAGCCCGGAGCTGGGGCGCAGAGTCCAGCTTCGGGAGCCGGGAACCAGGGGCACGGAGCACAGATCTCAACGCAGTTCCCTTCCCTTAGGATGCGGGGAGCGCAGCGCCCAAAGCCCAGAGCCTGAACACAGAGGCTCGAGTGTGGAGCCCGGTGCCCATACGTCAGAAACCGGAGCGGCACAGCAAGGAGCCAGAGTCGGGTTACCCGAGTCCGGGGCGCTTCCGCAGATGCCAAGGACCGGCTTTGCCAACAAGTGCTGTCCGCACGCCCCGGGCTGTGGGCGAGGGAATGCGCTCGGCCCCGAGCTCGGCCCTGATGACAGGGTGGGGGAGGGGGATCCTGGCGTGGAACCCGAGCCCCGAAAAAAACACCGGAGCAGAGCTCCCAAAATAAACCCGAGCCGGTGCCAACCGCCGGGCGCATTCTGGAGCTGAGGGGCTGCGTTGCCTCCTGGAGGTGCGCCGCGGGTCCCTCTCCAGGGGGCTTACCACCCCTCCCCCGGCGACCCTTCCGCTGCCCTCCTCCCATACCCATGCCCTGCTTTTACCGATTTGGGTTTCTTCTTGGGCGCGAGGTTGTCGTAGAAAGTCTTGGCTTCCTCCCAGTGCGGGGCCGCGGCAGTCTCTGCCCCCGGCCCGGGCTCGCGGGGCTCCCGGGGCGCCCCGTGTTCCATGCTCCGCCTCTGCCCCGTCTCGGCCGGAGCAGGCGGCGGAGGAGACGCGGAGCTAGCGGCCGGGGCTGCAGAAGGGACGCGCGTCCCGGGCGTGAGAAGGGGGAGGGCAGCGGCCGGGAGTGAGAGCGCCAGCCCCGCGGGAGGGCGTGGTGTTGGGGGGGTGCCGATGGGGTGCTAAACGCGCCCTCTCGGATGCCCGTGTGTCGTTGCTCTTGTATGTGTATTTCGGGACAACTGAGCTCTCCTTCCCCGACCGTTCCACGCACCAAGTAAATGGAGGATTGGCTCTAGGAGGAGGGGGCCTGAAGCGGGGCTTGGGGCTGTTGGGGATACAGGATTGCGGGGATCATGATCTTCGCAGGCTCTCGCAGGCACCAAGAGAGGGGAGACTTGACAACTCTTTTCCCCCAGGATGGTGATTCCCAAAGGAGAAAATAAAAGTTAACCCCCTCTGCCCCCAAAAAAGAGCTAGCCCCCCTCTTTCCGCTCTGATACCAGAACCCTGGGACCCTGAGCGGCATCCCCTTCTCTAGACCCTAGTCCATTCCGTGGACAGGGAGGAGGTGGTGGGTGGACAACTGTGTCCATGAGCAGGAGCCTGCTCCTAGCCGGGCGCACAGCGGACAGCTCTTCCCCACTAAGGCGAAGGGACTGGTGAAGGCTGTGGTGAGACCAGGCTCCTCTCCGCCTGGCGGGTGATCCAGACCGGAGAGCCTCCCAGGGACGCTCAATCCGGATTCTTGCTGGCCCCTTGATGACCAGCAGGGAGCGCTCACTCCCAGGTGCCACCTGCCGAGCTTGGGGTGGTTAGTTACATGCCATGAAGAGACATGCAGGGAGGGGAGAAAAGGAAACTTGCAACCAAAGAATCTTGGACCACTGTCCTGGAGTTCCAGGCATTGTCTCCTTTGGTGCAGATCCTGCGGTGCAGACACTAATGCCACCCATCCCAGGTACAGGCCAGGAGCAGACAAGGGGCATCTCTTTGTGAGCCTAGAAGTATGGACAGGTGAGTGGGAGCAGCAGAAGAAAATACTGGCTTAGCCTGGAAGGCATCTGACTGGGAGGGAGTACAGAATGGTGGGATCTCCCCAGCCTTCCCCATGTCCTGGGAGGAACCCAACAAACTTTGTGTGGGGGGAAGGGGAAATAACAATAATAATAAAAAGTTTTAGGATTGGGGAATGTTTGTTTAGACTTGCCCTTCTCCAGGCTTAGTAGATTGTTTCCACAGAGGGCCTCAAACTCTCTCCCATCCTGCCTGCCTTTTGGCAATGTGACTTTGACACTCCTCCCAGCCAGAAGTGGAGCGGAATCTGAGTTGACACAGTGCCTTGCTTTGACTTGCTTTCACTAATAGAATGCAGCAGAAGTGATGCTATGCGGTTTCCAAGCTTAAGCCTTAAGAGGCCTTGCAGATTCCATTTTGCCCTCTTGGGAGCCAGCTTCTATGTAAAGAAGTCTGGACTGTCCTGCCGGAAAGGCCAGATGGTGAGGCACAGAGTCCCTGGAAGATAAGAAGGCACTGGAGAAGAGTGGTTTCCCAGGTAACTGTCAGTGCCAATTGCCAGTCATATAGGTGAGGCCATCTTGGCTGTTTTAGCCCCACCCCAGTGGGACAGCAGCTGTTGAGTGACCCCAGCCAACAGCACACAAAGCAATAAACCTCCCAGCTGAGCTCAGCCAACCCACAGAATCATGAAAAATAATAAATCGTTGTTGTTTTAAGCACTAAGTTTTGGAGTGTCCTGTTATGCAACAATAGATAATGCAACTCTAGGAAGGGGTCAGTTATTCTCCAGTGCCTCATGAGGAGGAGGTCCTTTAGGAAGAACGTATAGAGTGGCTCTTTGGATGAGGGTGAGCACCTGATGCAAAGGTGAACCTTCCCCATGCTGTCCAGTGACCTTTGACCTGTGTGGTCTGGGTTGAAAAGATGATCTGGGCCAATCAAATTTCTCTTTCTCAGGAATTTGGCATTGGGAAACAGGTGCTGGACAGTCAACCAATGGAATAGATGCTGAGGATGCTATGGAATATAATTGGCTTCTAAGAGACTCGGATGAACCTTAGCAAGTTGCAATTATGTGCAAGATAAAGCTAAAAGAGGGCAGAAACTCTGTCAGCAGACTGAGTCGATCGGCAGATAAAGATGGGAGAAGACGTGCAGAGAGCAGCAGAGACCCCATGAAAGAGAAACGATGCTGCCTGAGAGGGAGCTGCCTCTGATCCTGACAGTCTCCCAGGTCCGAGTTGAGGCCCAGCTATTGTGCCCACCTCGAAATTTCCAGATCACTTCAACAAATGCCCCCAAGAGAGTTGGTGGCTATTGGTTTTGCTTGACTAGCAACTTTTCTCATCCTTTTCTCCTAGTAATAGACGCTGCCTCCCTGGTCACAGGAATAGGAATGTGACCCAGACATGACCAACTGTAGAACCCTTTTCCCTGGACACACTGACTGGGCCGGGGATGAGCACGTGACCCCAGCTGGAGCACTCTTCAGTACTCTTACATAGGGATTCTGGGAGATTTGGCTTTCTCTTCTCTGGGGTTATTAATTTAAGACAATGGCAGCTGGGAACCCATCTTTCCCTGTGGCAGATGAAAGAACACAGGAGAAGCCCATCTTGAGAGGACAATGAGTCACAGAGAGAGAGGAGCAGCGAGAGAGAAAGGCTGCATCACTGAGCCTTTGGACTCAGCAGTGCCTGACCTTCCCAGTTACATGAGCCCATAAGCCTCCTTTTGCTTGAGCTTGTTTGAGTTGGGTTTTGTTCACTTGCAACCGAAATTCTCCACTAATCCCCGTTCCTCACATTGACATGAGTAGGCCTCTGTCCCTTGCCGTCAAAGGATCCTGCCCAGAATCCTGGTTCATCCTTTTCCTAGAGCCCTCTCTGGAAGGGTTAGGGAACTTGATCCTGGGCTGTGCTTTCCACCCTCTCAGGCTCCTGGCCACTGCCTCTGTCTTCCCTGTCACATCCTGACGGCTGGCTGCAGGGAGTCCCCGGCTCTCTGCATTCCTGTACTTCAGCCAGCTCTTTCCCTGGGGTTTAGCACATCTTCAGATGGATAAGCTGGAAACAAACCCCTTCCAGGGAACTCCAGGATCCCTGCACCTGAACTGCTCCCCCGCACAGCCCTGGCCCTGTCGCCTGGACTTTAGCAAGACCCAGGGGCAGATGCCACCTCCTCCATGAAGCCATCTCTCCCTCCCTTCACCCTCAGCCTGTCCCCCTCCCCCTGCTCCGCCCCGACTCGAGGTAAGACCCTTCCTCCTCTGAAGCCCACAGCTCATGTTTTGTTACCTCCTCTTTCACATTCCGATTTGGATTCACTCTCATGGATGAGAAAGCACAGTAAACAGTGGCCTTGATGTGAGGAGACCTGAGTTCAAGTCCCAGCCTTAACCACTCTCTGAGCCTTCATTTCCTTGTCCTTTTTTGAAAAATGGAGACTGAAACACGGACTCGGCTCAGCTGACGGGAATCCCGTGGGAAGCAGTTTGGTAACTATGATGGACTGTGTACACACGAGGTTTGGGAGGGCTTCACAGAGAAGGTCATTGAGGCAGAGGAATGGGTGGCCCAGGGAGGGGCAACGGTTTGTGCACAAGCACACAAAGCCAAGACACCCTCTAGGGAAAGGGGGCGCAATTCGAGGTGGCTCAGGTGTAGGGTGCAGGAGGGGGAAGAGGGGGGAAGAGCAGGCTTCTGAGGCCAGCAGGTGGCAGATCACACAGGGCCTTGAGGGATTTTTAAAGAGCTTATCACACTGAGGGAAGAGGGGAGACTTTGAAGAGTCCGCGTGGTCAGACTGGCGCTTTAGGAAGATGGCTCTCATTTCTTGGATGGTGCAGAGGGCAAGCCTGAAAGCAGGAGGTGGACTGACCCCAGGCTAGAGATAGCACGAGCCTGAGTGGGGAGTTTTTAGAGATGGTGCCCCAGGACCTGTGTGTCTCAAGGCAGGCAGAGAACAAGACATCCCCCCGCTCCCCGCCCCACGCGGCTTCATCCGGGAATAGCAGCCCCAAGTTCTCAGGCTTCTGAATCACCTCCCTAGGTTCACGGTTGCCCTGAGGCCAGGTCAGCCTCCTTCTTTGCCTAATTGCTTCCCGCCACGGGAGAGCTGGCCCCGCCAAGCGTCCTTGAGAAAACCCTTGTAAAAGCAATTGAGCGTCTCAGGAGGAAGCAGGCACCTCCAGCTGCCACCGCCCCCAACTCCTGGCAGGGAACAGTGCCTCTCGGGCTATTGGGGGGGTGTTGTGAGATGATCACTTCCCCCCAACTCCCATTCCCGCCCCTACCGTATTTGGGTCAGTGTAGGGGGTCTCAGGGCTCTGGGCTGGGCTCCTGGGGATGGTGGAACAGGTTATGCACTACACAACACCCCTGACCAGCAGGGCAGATGGGGGCTGGAATCCAGGCTATGCTCCACTTGCGATGCTGTGCACCCTGACATGACAAGGCTGTGTGTGTTCAGAAGAAGGCTATTGTTCTAATTAGCCCAAGGTGCCATCCACTGGCCCAGCTGCATACTTATGGGGCTGCTTCCACTCAGAGGGGGTGCCTTTTTCTAATCTGTACAAAAGGCATCATATGGACTAATTGTAATCCTGGTTCTCAGCCTTTCTCCCCACTGCCCACCACTCACTCACCTGAGCTCTTACAATGCCTTCCGCTGGACAGAGGGAGAATCTAGGTCCCACTATCTGCTGCTGTTAACTCCCTTCTGAGGGAACTGCTCTGCCCACAGGCCCCACATATCAGCGCTCAGTCTGGCCACTGATGAATGGACCAAGGGCTCCCACCAAAAGCTAAGTGGAGCCAATCAGATTCCTTTGCTTGAGAACTGCAACTAAGAGAAGGGGAGTTGTCAGTCACTGGTGAGTCCTGATACAGAGCTGGTGACGCAGCCACTTTGTGCAGGGAAGCAAAGGAGGACTGAAGAGAAACCAAGGGAAAGAGCACAGATGCAAATACGCCAAGGGGATGAGAGCCCGTGAGGCCCAAAGATAAGAAGGGAGAGGCCCCATCACCAGTTCCAGCGCTCGGGAGGCCCAGCCTTTCTTGATTTTCCCTCTTTTGGGTCCCTTGTAATCTGCTCACCCCTTCTTTGAACTCACTCCCATGGGTTCCACGTAAGCAGAGTACTTGCTAGAGGAATCTCAGCCCCAAGGAGGTTCGGAGGTACTCCCACTGGGTGAGCTCTCCCCATTTCCACTCACCCCAGCCCTGTCCCAGCTTATGGAAGAGTAGTAGCCCTGAGCACAGTCATACCTTTTATTCACTGTCATTGAAAAACACACACCACACAGCACAGGGTCGAACAGTGAGGACAGTCCCTGCAGGCAGAGCCAGGGGCAGCGCATCTGAAGGGCGTGGGGGTTACACTGGAGAAGGAGCTGGGAGGCTCCCTCTGCCACCCGGCCGCCCACCTCCCCAGGCCCCCACACTCCTGCAGCCTCCACCAAGAAGGAAAGGCCCACCCTAGGAGGCCCTGTCCTGCCCCCACACTCGGAAGCTTTTCAACTGCGGGATTTGAATATTTTTTTCCCCAAAAAACGATGAATAAAACATGTAAGAAATGTATTCTTGCTTCCACAGTGATCTCTAAAGTCAGCACAAAGCCTCACCCAGGGGGGACCTTCAGGGAATATTTGTTGCTTTAATAAATTTTTGTGTAAAAACATTTACTGTGTCGGTTTATGATCCTGCCTAGAAACCCTAATTTATCCTCTTATTCTCTCTTTCCTTTCTTTCTCTGCCCCCCCACCCCCCACCCCCCACCCTTCTCTCTCTCTCTGCAGCAGGATGAATTTCTACTTCTCGGGACTCTGCCATTGTCAGGAAAATATTTGGTATCTTTGTTTACGGGCTTCCTTTTTCTTAACTTTTGATTTAGAGGTAAGTTATATAATCCCGACCACAGCTCAAAGGACTGAAGTGGCCATCTGAAGTAGCCCTTGCTGATGATTTTGGGAGATAAGAAATAAGAGGCTCATCAATTAGCCCAAAAGGATGAATGAGGACAGAATAAGAAGGCAGATTCTGGGACCTGGCAATTCATTGATCTGCTGCAAGAAGATAGAGATCTTCAAAGGAGAGTTTGGATGTATCAGTGTTTTAACAGTCTGTATATTTTTGTATCTATGCAAGTCATACTTTAATCTCTGCCAGCCTTGTGCTTTGTGGCAGGTCCCTTCAGCTGGGGCAGGAATGGGAGGCCTGCCTCTCTTCTCACAGCAGGGCTGGTGCTCCACCACAGGAGCTCCCAAGCACGCAGTCTCTGGGACACCCAGAAGAATGTGGGAGCAAGACCCGGCCTGCCTGTGGCTTCTCCCATCGGCAAGATAGTGGTCCCAGTTCTTGGCGTGGCATTATGTGTTCACACTGCTGGGCTGTTTGAGAATCCTTGCTGGGGTAGGTCCAGAAGCTTGGAGTGATCAAACACAACCCTCATGGGTAGGACTTGCCCACCAGAAGGGAAAAAACAAAAACGGTTCTCTTAGGAAGGAAGACAGCAGTAAAGACAGCATAAGATGCTTCCAAGGTTCTAAGTCAGAGGCCTCCCAGGACAGCATTAACCCATTAGCAGAGCTGCCCAGAAGCAGAAAATCAAATGCTTGAAAATGTGGAGACTTCACTCAAGTTCCTATTTCTTTTTAGAAGACCACAACCTCGGAAACTTCTTAGCAGGGCGCTTGTAAAAAGACTTGGCCTGCTCCACAGTCAACCTTGGTACAACTCAGAGTCAGAGAGATGAGCAGGAAAGAGACTCTGGAGGGAAGAAACCCTCTGAGAGCCTTGGGTTCAAGTCTTGATACTATGCCACTTCCTGATTATCTGCTTTTGTACAAGGGACTCCTCGTCTCTGTGCCTCAGTTTCCACGTCTGCAGAAAGGGAATGAAAATCCCTATTTCCCTAGGCTCTGAGGATAGAATGAGACGGGGTAGATTGCAAGCCTTTGAAAGTCATGGAGTTCTGTGCAATTGGGAATTAGGTTAGATTCACCATTTGGGAGACGGAACCCCACTTTGTAAAAAGCCTTCCACTGGAAGTCTCGGCTGAGCCAAGCTGTTGAGTATTTATGTATCTCTGATGCTGACTGACAGCTCAAGACACACCCCATGGCCAGCTCCTGAGAGCAAGAGAACATCCCTTGAGGCATTACTGGATAAAAAACTGCTGGTTCCTGCCTGAGGATGTGAATTCCCCAGCCTTACCATGTGGCAGGTCATAGGGAGAAGGACAGAAAGAGGGTGGCAACCCAGTGGCCTTGCTATCTCCAAGGGCAGCAAGAAGCAAGGTTCAATAGAGTTTGAGACCAAAGGTCAGCATCCCCAAGAGTTTCCACCTGTAGAGAGGGAGGGCAGGTGAGCACTCAGAAGTCAGAGGCATGCCGCATCTCTTTCCTACAGATCCATCCCCCACCCCCAGGACTCAGCAGTCATCCCCTGCTCCCATCCTGGGCTGACAGCACCTGTGTACTGACTGTTCTCACCAGCGGTTCAAGAGGAAATCAACTCACTGCACATCAAAGCTAAGTTCTGATCACGAGTACAGGAGAAAGTAAAGTGAAAGACTTGATGAAGAAGCAAGATTCATTTTCTGGCAGTCAAAGCATGCAGCTGTATAGCTCATGGATCTAAAATCAGGAAGAAGACATTGGATAGCAAAGCCAGCGCACTAGGAAGATGATGAATTACTCGGCAGATTTAGGATTGGGGGTTAGGAAAAGCCTTTCAAATGCAGCATGCCCTGCACATTTTTAGGCATTTGGTTCATAAATGCAGCCTGGTAGCCTAAACAGAGGCCAGGTGGTCCTATTCTTCCAGCTCCTTCTCTTCCGTAGCAGTGAAAGGACAAGCCCCTCCTTGAAACTAGACCAAATCCAGAAAAGATCTACTAAGATGTGGGAAATACACCTGTCTCATTCTCGGCAAAGCCTGTTTTTTCTGTTTCTGAAGTCAGCACCTAACCAGAGATGTGCACGATAGAGAGTTGCTCATTGAATTGAAAAAGATCATTAAAAAGGAAGCAGCAGAAACTGCTGATGGTGACAGCTCAGGGTTTCGCTTGATAAGAAAAAGTCTTATTTGGTAAATTTCATGGTATTTTCTCTCTTTTTTCTCAGCTCTTCTTTTTCCCTGAATATCAGCATTTTCTATATTCATTTAATCATTTTACAAGAAACCAAGTAATATAAAGTATGTTTTAATATCCTAAACTAATAAAACAACTTTAGCTCTTTTAAAGGGTACTAAAAAAATAAGCATTACATAAATTTCAATTTTTTGTAAAACTTCCACTCACATGCTTCCTAGACTTCCAAACACTATTCATTTCATCCTCTGTAGCTGCTCTGTGTGACACTGAGCTGAAGGATTTAATAGTTCCTCTTAACCAGCCCGGCCACACTTTCTGCTCAGCTGTGCTCGATATCCCTGGCTGAGGCTCTGACCACTGGAAGTTTGCCTCACTGCCCTATGAGCTTCCAGAGGGCATGATATGTGTCTTGTAAACCACCATATCCTTATCGCCTAGAGCTGCCTGGCATTGGACAGGTGCTCCATAAACATTAGCTGAAGAAAGGACTGAAGAAATGCTCCAAAGGCTGGGGCCAGAGGGGCCAGGTAGAGTCGAGGGAGCAGGGCAGAGACCACCTTTAAGGGATCTGGGTCCTCAGCAAAGGACAGACCCAATTTGGCCCTTTAACTGAGGTCTGTAGGACCAGTCTTAGAAAGCAAAATCCCGAGAAGGATAGAATTTCAAAGCAGAACCTCAGCCCCCCTCCTAAACCCTGCCTCCTGGGGCAAAAGTTAACGCCCCTATGCCCAGTAGGTGTTGGTTCTGGGCCAAGACTGGGGATGGGGCTAGATGACAGGATACCTGAGGATCTGTCTTTTTTTCCAGGGTGAGGTGGTCCCTCAAGGATCTTGACTGAGGGGAGCAAGGGCTTGGGCAGGAGGGTGGGTGAGCCAGAGAGCGAGCTGGAGTACCCCTCCCCCTGGGGAAGGGCCAGCCACAGAGGTCATTGGGTTGGGAGGTGGCCACACCCCTCCTGGCCAGGGGCCCTGCCCCTCACCAGCCTCTACTTCTGCATGTCACACTGCAGCAGCAGCACGATGGACGGGTCACTCTTGGCTGCCTCCTTGAACTCCTCGAGCGTAATCTGGTCATCTTTATCCTGGTCCATCTTCTTGAAGATCTTGTCCACACGCTGCTGGGGCGTGAGCCCATCCTGGTTCATGCGCATCATGATCACAGTGCCCACCATCTTGTATATAGCCTGGTGGGGGAGGATCAGGGGTGAACGAAGGGGTCTAGGGGGTGGACAGGGAGAACACTGGGAGATGGTGAGGATACCGGAAAGTGCTATATGGTCATTAAGACTGGATATTTAATGAGCATCTCACACTAAACATATCTAAAACCCAACTCTTCACTTCAAACCTGTTTCTCCCCCAGCATTCCCCGTCTCAGTAAATAGCAAATTCATTCTTCTGGTTGTTCAGACCAAAAACTTTGATGCTGTTCCTGACTCTCCTTCTCTCACACCCACATCCAATCCTTCAGCAAATCTCAGCAGCCCTAATTCTGCAATAGGTCCCATATCCAACCACTTCCTACCCCTTCTCCTGCTCCTCCACGGTTGTCGCCTCCGTCAGCTCCTGACCGGACTGCTGTGGACCAGTCTCCTAACCCGTCTCCCTGCTTCTGCTGCCCTCCTAGCCCCTGGGTATATTCTCCACACAGAGCATAGAGGGAGCCTTCATGGCTTCCCAGCTCACTCAAAATAAGGTCAGAGTCTCTACTCCAGACTATGAGATGCTAAGTGACTGTGCTCCTAGCTACCTAGCTGACCACCTTCCTAACACTCTCTTCTTGCTCACTCCTCTACTTCCACCCTGGCCTCCCGGCTACTCCTTGAATACTGCAAACACAACCTAACCTCAGGGTCTTTGCATTTATTGCTCCCTATGCACAGAACACTCTTCCCCCAGATATCAAAGTAGTTAGCTCTCTCACCTGACTCAGGTTGCGGCTCACATTTCACCCTATATAAAATTGCCTTTCCTCCATCACTCTCTCCTCTTACTTTGCTTTGCTTACCTTCTTCATAACACTTACTGCCTGACGCAGCATAGTTTTTGGTGTTGTTGCTGTTTTAAAATTTTCTCACTAGAAGCCATATCCTATGAAAGCAGGAACTTTAAACAGTGCCTGGCATGTGGCAGGCACTCAATACATATTTGTTGGAAGAATTAATGAGTTAGGAACTTAGGCTCTGGAGTCAGACTCCCTGGATTTGAATCATGGACCACCGCTTGCACTGTTTCCAGCTCTGTAAAATGGGGTTTCTGATGGTACTACCCCTTAGAGCTATTGGGTAAAGCATTTAGCACAAGGCCTGTTCTACGCCGAGCGCCCAATCAATGTTAGGTGGCCACTGGATCCTGGGAGGCGGGATGCGGGGAGAGGTGGGGCGCAGCGAGGAGGCTCCTGAGGATGGTGCTGGAAAGGAGGGTGGGTGGAGAGGGCGACGCCAGAAAAGGGCAGGGCAGCAAAGACAAGGGCGCCTGCTCCAGCCCGCCCCGGCCTCTCGGATCCGCCCCAGCGCACCTCGATGATCTCCAGCATCTCGAGGCGCGTGATGCGCCCGTCGCCGTCCAGGTCGTACATCTCAAACGCCCAGTTGAGTTTCTGCTCGAAGCTGCCGCGGGAGGTGACCGAAAGGGCGCAGATGAACTCCCGGAAGTCGATGGTCCCGTCGCCGTTCTTGTCGAAGGTGCGGAAAGCGTGCTGCGCAAACTTGGAGGCATCGCCGTACGGGAAGAACTGAGGCAGAGACCCGGGGATTGGGACGCAGAGGTAGCGGCATCCTCCCGGCCCGACCCTTGGGGTGGCCTGGCCCCGCCCCGCCCGCCCGGCCCGCCTCGTGAGGTTGCCCGGCCCCGCCCCGCCCGTCCGGCCGGCCCCCTGGGGTTGCCTGGCCCCGCCCCGCCTGTCCGGCCCGACCCCTGGGGTTGCCTGGCCCCGCCCCGCCCGGCCGGCCCGCCCACCTTGATGTAGAGCTGCTGGAACTCCTCCAGGTTGAGGATGCCGCTGGGGCAGTCCTTCAGGAAGCCCTTGTACCACTGCTTCAGCTCCTGCTCGCTGAACTCGGTGTTCTGAACCAAGTCCTCCAGCACCTCTGGGGCCAGCTTGCTGTTGGTCTTCCCCATGGCGGGGCCTGGGGGACAGGGGGTTCCCTCAACTTGGTCCAGGGCAAGACCCTCACCTCCGCAGCAGTCTCCCAAGTCCCCGGGCACAGGGTTCCCCTTCTCCACAACAGCCCCCTCCCACAACAAACCCCACGTTGCCACAGCCAGGATCCCTCCTTCCACAGCGGGGTGGGCCCCCTTCCTCTCACCACTACCCACAACGAGCCGTACCTTCCTACAGCTGGGCTCTATCCTTCACCACACCCCTTCCCATAAGAGCTCCTAGCGCCCCTCCCTGCCCCTCTCCCCTAAACGCAAGGGGGGAGTTCCCCTCATTACACTCCCCCATAAAGGGCTCGCTCTCTCCGCAGCAGGGTGCCTTTCTCTCCAGCATCCTGCACCCACAGCAGGCCCCTCCGCTCCCCTCACAGCAGGGTTCCTCTCCTGGCACCTAGGATCTCGAGCCTTCCAGGTCTCAGCTCTCCTTCTCCTCACTGGCTGGGGCTGCGTGCCGCAATCTTCATCCTCTCCTCTCCTGCTGACACCTTCCATAGCTCCCCATGCTCAGAGAATAGAGTCCTAATCCTTTCCTTGCTATTCAGAGCTTCCACACTCAGCCCCCACCCCCTTCTGCAGGCTCCTCTCCCACCAGGAACCCGAGGCAGGTCCTCGTGTGTCCCCCTGGCACCATCCCCCAATCTTCCTCAAGGCCTTTCAGGCCACGCCAGCAGGAAGCTCCTCTCCTTCCTTCCTCTGTACAGATGGAAATCCTAGCTGATAGCATTGATGACCGATTGCATTCTACTTTTCAGTAGTTCATTCCCTGAGCATCTCTTGAGGCTGGCTGTGTGCTAGGCCAGTGTGTGTGTACCAGTGATGGGGATAAAGTAGACACGAGCCAACCTTCAATAACTCATAATTGTGTCACAGAGGTAGATGGCTGATTGTAAGGGGTCTCCAATCCATGCCGAGGAATTTGGCCTTTATCTGTAGGGGACAGAAGCCCCTAAGGTTTTAAAGCGAGGGGTAGGAAGATAGCATTCATTCCACAAACACTTGCAGAATGCTGACAATATGTTAGGTCCCAAACTAGGTGCCGGGCACCCAGAGAGAAGGAACGTGTTTTAGAATTTTTCCTTTGGCTACTGTGTACAAGATGACCTGGGGGCAGGTAGAGAGAGCAGAGAGGGGCCTGCTGCATAGCTAAGGTGAGAGATGATGACACTAGCATAGGGGCTGTGGAGAGATGGGGATGGACCGAGACATGTTAGGAGGGGGTATTGGCAGCCCTTGCCGACTGATTAGATGTGGAGATGAGAGGACAGAAGAGTTGAGGCAGGCGCTAAGATTTGGGGCTGAACGGATGATAGTATTGCTGAGAAGCAGGTTTGGGGAGGATGAAGTGTCAGTCCCCAGCTGGAACATGAGCCGCTTGAGTGGCCTGTGCCAGGGGAAGTATGTGAAGAGGGAGGCACAAGTCCTCCCGAGGAAGCCTGGCTGGGATGAGGCCCCACCAGGCCCTGAAGGCTGGGTGGACAATCCTGTCTGGCATCCATGGGAGGAATGTCCCTCCAGAGCCTGCGTTTCACAGGATATGTCCTGGGAGGTGACTCTGACCTGCCTAGAGTCTCTTTGGAAGGGGGCAGACTCCAACCCCAGGATAGCCTGTCATGAAGATACTCTGGAAAAGGAAGTCCTCAGGCTGGCGGAAAGAATTCCACTTCCACAGCCCACCCCAGGCCACTGTGGCTTTCAATCCTTACTTCTGGGAGTGCCCTGGACAACCAGATCTGAGATTCGTCTGTCCCATGCCCCCTCACTTGCTGTGTGACCTCAAGCTAGTTACAGGATATCCCTGGGCCTGAGATTCCTCTACTTCTTCCCTGAGGAGGATCAAGGAGCAGTGGGGGTGGCAACATCCTCTCCCACTTACCACCCCCAGAGGATGAGGAATCCTATCTGCCCCCAAGAGAAGCCCTGGAGGGGGAGGCATGCCATCTTCAGGAACCTGGAACTGTGGGATCCAGGTCAGAGTCAAGGATGCCTCTGGAACACCCATGGACAGAAGGAGGCAGGCTCTAACCCCAGCTGCCCCTCTCCAAGTCCAAAGGACACTGAAGACTCAGGGTATAGTCAAGGAAGCTAGAGAACCCAGAGGTGGAGGTGTCTGACAGGGGAGGCAAAGTCTCTTCCGCTCTCTCCTGTGGGATGTTCCTGAGTGTCTGCGTAAGGAGCTGGGTGTGTGGGAGCGTGTGTCAATGTATGTGACTGCCTCATCTGGCAGCACACACAGTCTGTGCGTGCGTGTCTTGGTGTCTGTGTGGCTCTCACCTTCTGCCCCTTTTCTCCTCCTTGCCTGTGTTGCCTTCCCACAGTTCTCTCTTTCCCAGGGCCATACACGTTCCCAGCCCCCATTTGGTCCCAGGCCTCCTCCTTTGTTTCTCCTCATTCCCTCTACTGCCCTTAGATTGGAAAGGCAGAGCTGGCAGTGCCCTTTAAGATCATCTCCTTATTTCAGTGAAAACTGGAACCCAAAGAGAGAAGAAACTGGCTCAGAGCTACACAGCAGGTCAGTGGAAGGTCTCGATGAGCACCGGGCTGAATCCATGCCACCTGCCTGGACCGTTCTCTCCAAACCATGGCTACCCTCCTCTAGTACAGACCTTCAACACTCTTACCTGCCTTCTGGGAAAACCACAGGTCTGATCTCCCTCTTGGCCTCCGTGGGACTGTCTTGCCTGAGCTCCAGGCCATGGTGTCTGATATCCAGGAAACAGCCACCCTTCCAAGTGGCCCACCAGCACCTCTGGCGCAGCACATCTACCACCAGACTCTCCCTCAACCTATGGCGGTCCTTCTCTCTCCATCGCCCCTTTCTTCCCTCCCTTGTCCCAGGGGGAAATGTGATCTTGGTTACCTTCAGTTTTCCCCTCTCCCTTTGCCCTGGGTCCAACTTGCCACCAAGTCTCATTATTCCTTCTTTTGAAGTGCTCGTGGAACCTTCAATATGTCCTCTCTCCCCGTAGTTAGGGCCAGGGGCATGGTGAGGGGGCTGAAATCCAACTGGGACACTACTTGCCAAGCCATGCCCATGGGGCTCAACTGCCTCACGGGGAAGGCCTTTCTTCTGATTCCTCAGTTCCCAGGGAATGTCTTTCCTGGTTTTGCCCAGAAGTACCATATAGGTTAGAGGTGGCCATGTCCATGGGCCCCCTCAAACTCCAGAATCCTCTAGAATCTGGTGTCAAGGTGTCACCTCCCACTGCTCCCCTCACAACTACACTCTCCTTTCAAGCTGGGCTTCTCACAGCCGGGACCTACCTCACCTATTTGCTTAACTGTGTTCCCCACCCCTAGTATCCTTTCTTCTCTCCCAGGCTGACACAGCTATAGTCAGCCTTCGGGACTGGCTGAAGCCACTTCCTTATGATCAGCCTCTCCCAGCCTGCAAAGTGGATGGGCAGCAGCATGGGCTCAGTATTTGGTGCATGAGTAGACCCTGTGATGCCGTGGAGTTGAGCCCCACAAGTATGTAGACTCCAGAGCTCTCTGACTCTCACTTGGTGTTCTAGAATTCCAGAATGGAGCCTGAGTGGGAGAGACCTTTGCATTAAATCCTTGCCTGAGCCAGAAAAAGTTCTCCAGGCCTTTTTGTTCAATGGCAAGGAGCTTATCCCCTCCCAATAGGACCCAGTCTGCTTTGGAGCAGCTCAGACAGGGAGAAATGCACTTTTCCCATTGATCCTAAGTTTGCCCTCTTGTAGCTCCCCTACACGGGTTCCCACTCTGCCCTTTGTGGCTGCACAGAACTGCCCTGCAGAGACCTAAAGGCCTCGCCTGGAACACAGTGATGTTCAATGAATGTCTCTTGGTGGATTACACGAGAGGGGTGGAGCCCCCTTCTTCCTCCTTGGAATAGCGTCAGGCTGTTTTGTTTATGTGTTCTGCTATTGCACCCACTTCAGACACCCAAGATCAACTAGAGCCCAGCAGCCTCAAGGCAAAGGCCAGAACCCACTGGGGACATGTTCTGTGGGAGCCGTGGCGCTGGCGAACATAGGCAGGCTCCTCTGCTTACCTCCCGAGGGCTGCCTTCCAGCTGTGAAGGAGCTGGCACTGCCCCACACACAAGGCCGCTGCCCCTCTGTACTCAGAGTCTTCTTCCAGAGGGCAGGGCTCAGGGTTGTGGGCTTCAAATGGGGAGGTGGCAGTGAGGGTGGAGGGACCAAGGGAGGGAATAATCCCACACCCTCACCCAGCTTCCAGAGGAGCTGGTGCTGAGACAGTTGCCATGGTGACAACAGCTCCCTGGTCAGGAGATTTTCCTCTCTTTCCTCTCCTCCCTTTGCTCTTCTCCAAGCAGTGGCCCTAGCGGCAGCAGTCAGGTCTTCTTCCTCTCTTTCTTAATGAGAGGCAGGGGATGATAAACAAAGGCTGGGCTCTGTTGACCACCTCCACCTTGGAGCTTTCCACGCCATGTGAGTTGGTGGTCTAGGAGGGACTGCTGACAGCTGAGAGGAACCCGGGCATGGAGAGCATGTGGGAGGGGAGTGGCCTGTATCTGGGCCTGGGTAAGAACCAATATCCCTTTGGTGAGGCCCCAGCCCTCCTCTCTGAAACATCCTACTGGCTCAGAGAAAGAGGCAGAGGGTCCTGTTTTCTTATAATCAGCCATAGAGCCACAGTGTGTCAGTGTTGGAAGGCTGTTCAAGATCATCTCATCCAGTCTACCCTCTGTCCTGCCCCCTTCCCCGTTTCATGAAGGATCAAAGAGGGAAGTGACTTGGCCAAAGTCAACAGCAACTGAGGCAGAGGCAAGATTTGAACACAGCTCTTTAGCCCTCCAGGTTCAGGCCGCCTTAAGGAAAGGAGTGACATAGTCCACATGGAGCTTTGGCACAGTCCCTGTGGAGCAGTGGGAAGACAGGAGGGAGGGAGCACCTGGGCACAGGAAGGTCAGAGAGGGTACGAATTAGAAAGATATTTGATAGGTAGAATGAGAGGACTTTGGCACTTTGGCTGTGGCGGGTGAGGGGACTGGAGGAGGCTGAGCCCTTGGCAGCAGCGACTGACAGATATAGGTGGCCTGCTGGGGGTGGGGGATCTCCCTAGTTCATCCAGCCAGGATGAAAGAGGCCACACACGGGGTCTTTGCCCAGCACTGAGATGGTGACAGGGGCTGTTGGGAGGTGGGGGGGAGCTTCTTCCCTCCCCCAGCTATGCCATGAGTGCTGTCAGTTTGAGGAGTGGGAGATGGGGACAGTCTGAGGGGACAGTCTGAGGTAAAAGTGGGCTCTCTGTGGCGGTGGAGGCTGTTTCTGGGAGCAGGGACCTGGATGTGAAGTGCAGTGAGCTGCTGGTGGGGCTGGGTGGCGTGGGAGGGGCTATCTATGGAGGTGGGAGGTTGCCATGCGGCAGGGTGGACTACTCATTTCCAAAGGAGGGAGGGTGATTGGTGCTTCTGTTAGCACCAGCAACACCACACCCCCAGGGGTGTGTGTGTGTGTGTGTGTGTGTGTCTGTGTTGGGGGTCAGAGGGGTGGTTGTTCTTACTTGAGCTGGGGTTAAGGAGGCAGCTCTGCCTCCTTCCCTAGCACCCGTGGGGCCTGGAATGGGGTGGGGGTCCCCTGGCCAAGGGTGGGCCCTCCAGATGCTGCCGCCTATGTCGGAACCAGGGGTCAGAGAGATGAATCAGAGGGGTCAGGAGACGAGGATGGGAATGGAGAGTGGAGGGGGAAGGGAAGAGGGCCTCCGCCCGGCCCCACCCACGTTACCTGAGGCCGCTCCCCGGGTCGCTGGATGACTCTGAGCCTCGGCGGACCGCGGGGACCGCGACTGGCTGGCGAGCTGGCGGCCAGGCTTTCCAAGGTCTGCGCCGGAGCCGCCTCCCAGCTGTTGTATCACTATGTGTCCCTCCGAGGCGACGCGATTTGCATAAGCCCTGCCTCATCCCGAGCAGATTGGGCGTTGATTGGCTCCGCTGGCGCGGAGTGGCAGGCGCGGTTCCAGGTGGGGACCTGGCGGCCAGCGAGGCCCGGCTGCGGGAGCGCGCCCCGCCCGCCCGCGCTGACCTTCCCGGAGTCGCCAGGAAGGGGGATGGCTCTACCCCCATGTGTACCCCGCCCTGATGCGCAGACCCCCGGCCACAGTCTGGGGTGAAGAGTGTCGACGATTGCAGTGGATTCTCAAAAACAACTGCACGGTTGCTATGGAAACAAGAGAGCCACAGCCGAGTCTCTAAGCCTTCTCTTCCTGGGCCCCAGCGGGGGTGGGGATGGAAGAGGGGATGAGTCACAAGATGCGACCCCCTCCATAGCCCACCCGAAATTGGAGGAGGGCGACGAAGAGCTGCCGAGAATCCGAGTGGGGGAGGGAAGAGATGGAGTGGTCAGCAACCCACGCGTTCGCATCACCCCCACGTCCCCCAACACACCCTCCTGCTGTTGGAACAGAGAGCAGGGCGTGTGGGCGCGGAGAGCGCAGCGCGGATGGCGAAGTGCCCAACCTCTACTTAGCCCCACGCTAGCCGTGGGCCCCCTACAGCCCCTAATTCCCATCCCTCCCCAGGCAGATCTTCCTTATTTCTCACAGACCCCTAAGAGACGTCTCGGGATCGCCCCAGAAGGCTCCCTCCGCCAACCCCACGGACCCCTCCATTCCCCACCCTCTCGTCTTCTCGTCCCGTAGACAGAGCCGGTCCCCAGCCGCCGCCAGTCTCCTGCCTCGGATGTTGACACAAACCGGAGGCGGTTTACACAGAGCGGGTCTGGAAGGTTTCAGGGCCCCGGGAACACCTCCTCCCCGCACTTGGGGTTCTCCCCAAAGCCCGGCCCTGCCGCTCCGGCTGGGCTGACGGCTGAGAGCTCCCGACCCAAGGCGATGGGAAGGAACCCTTTTACTCCAAACTGGGGGCGAAAGGGGAGCAGATAGCCTCCAGCTGGGCCACGTGCGGGGGAGGGACTTCGAGGCATCTGTCAAAAGTGGGGCGGGGCGTCTGGGGATTGGTCGAATGGGAGCGAGGATGCTGAAGAGCGGCAGGGGAAAGAGGCGGGGCTTCTGCTGAGGGAGGAACGGTGGAGCTGGGCGGGGCGACAGGGGATGAAGACCGGTCTCCCAAGGGTGGAGGCGAGGCTTCTCTCGCCGGTCCCAGAAACTCCCGGGCCCGGCTCACTGAGGAGGAAGAAGTGGAGGCCTCTCTTTTTCTTTAGGAACGGTCCCTTTCCCCTTTGAGGCTGTTTTGCTTTCTCATTCTGCTGGTTGCAGGCGATGTCTTGTCTCTGGGGCCCTAGCAGGATGAGAGCAGTGCCTGGGGCTCCAGTTGGCAGGCATATCCCTGGCCTCTTTGGTTGGTGACTCACGAGGAACAGGTGTTTGAAAGCCCTCACTTCCCAGCACCTTCTCTGCTCTGGGCCCCGGGGGACCCACTCACAGACAACCATTGTCCAAGGCATGAGGAAGTGGAGAGAGGCAGCATGACATGCGGGAAGTGGTATCTGAAACTCTAAAAGGAAGTCCCATTTTTGCCAATGACATCATATATGACCACGGGCAAGACCCTTCTCTCTCTGGCCCTCTCAGTCTGTAAAATGTGGCAGCTGGTACAGGAGGCCCAGGGGAACAGGGGAGGAATTTCAACTCGCAGAGTGAAGAAAGACTGCCACCCTGAACAGAATTATGTGGGCATGAACCTGACTGCCCACTACACCTGTGAGCTCCTCCACAATAGCTAACATATGTTGAGAGCTTACCTTGTGCCAGACACTATTCTAACACTTTCTATGTATTACCTCATTTATTCCTCATAAGAACTCTATGAGGCAGGTACTATTATTCCTCTCATTTGACAGATGAGGAAACGGAGGCCGAGAACAGTCAAATGACTAGCCCAAGTTCACATGGCTAGGAAAGCTGCATAGCTGGGATTTGAACCCAAGCTCCAGACCCCACACTCGTAGCCAGGACACACTACTGCCTCTCTTTAAGATCCTTCAAGTCCTTAGGGAGGGACCTTGGATTGGAATATTCTTTTCAGATTCCCCAAGGCATTAGAAAGGCAAAGCCTAGCCTCCTGGAAACACCTTCTCTGTGTCTAGGCGAACAAGCCATGGGATTCCAACAGGAGCAGTAGGGCTGGTGGTGTGAACACCAGGGAAGCTCTCCTGAAATGCAGGGGGCTGGTGTGCGGCTTCTCCTGACTTCTCCATCCCTGGCCCTGCAATCAAGCATGGGAGCCAGGAGTCCCAGGTGAGCAGGGGAAAGAAGATGGGGGGCAGCTGGTGAAGCAGGACGTGTTGGTCCTGCTCTGCCTCTTTCACGGACAGAACCACCCATGCAGCCTCGCCCGTGCATCACCTGGGGGCCTGTGACTGTTCCTGAACTGCCGGTCATAACCCTTCTTCACCTGCTCGTGGTACTTGAGACCCTGATCTTGATCCCGCCTCTGCTCTTTAGGTTTGGTGTGTAAAGCAATGACAGCTGATGTTGACTGAGTTGCTTCAATATGTACCAGACTCTCTGCCAAGTCCTTTATCTGCATCTCATCATTTAATCCCAGAAATGGCCACTGCCAGGGTGATATTAAAAATAGCTAACAAACTGTTCAGGCACGAATTACCAATCAGAATGGATGCTGGCCTTACTGCTAGATCAAGGACTTAGTAGTCCTGTCTCTGTTCTGCTGAGAGTTGACACTTTAGTTATTGGATTAAGAGGAAAAGGTAGGGAGATGGGGGCCCAAGGGCTACTGCTGTCTATTTACCAATCAATTTGGAAGAATTTTGATGTTTTAACAACCAGTTCAGCTGTACCAATGCACAGGGACTGAATTTCAGCCCTGGTATCTTTACTGATTTCCTGGCAGTGGATGGAGGCTCAGAGAGGTTAGGCACCTGCCCATTGTAACACAGCCCGTTAGTGACAGAGTTGAGATTCCAACCTAGGTCTGACACCAGAGCCCACACTTTTAACCCTTGACTGACCTGTGTTCCTGGGAAGGGGTTGTGTTTGGAACAGAGTTGGGGTTTCCACTGTTCTGCTGTCAAAGGCTGAGCCAGAGGAATGAGGTTTAAGTTCTGGAGCTTTGTCGTGGCCTTGCTATTCTCAGGCTTGGAGCTTGGCAACACCTGTTCCACATTTTTGAAGGAGTGGGCCCTGCAGAAAAAGGAGGGCAGAGCTGGCTGCAGGGAAGAAGGAACAGTGTGGTTGTGCAGGATGCCCCAAAAGGAGGCAGGGAGGGAATGGAGCCCAGCAGGGTCCGGTGAGGGCAGAGGGCTGCAGGCAGTGGCTGCCTCAGTTTGCTTCACCAAAGCATGGCATTCCTCCCCATGCTGGTCTCTAACAGTGCCTTCAGGATGGAGAATGCCTTCCTGCCTCCCTGGCTTTCCTCAGCCTTGGCTAGTGCAGCCTGGTGACAGCTGGAATTCCCCCAGGTCCTAGATATTTCACAGTCTTCTTTGTGTCTGAGAAAGAGTGACATCATCAGCTTTGGGCTCCTTTCTTTTTCCTATTGGCTAAGCAGGATTTTTTTTTTTTTAAATTTCCAAAATAGAAACCTATTACCTTTTTATTTTTTCTTGTTAATACATGGTGGCTAAAAAACTGATACAGAGGGAGTGGAAGTCCCCATAAGTCTTCCCTTGAGCATTACCTGCAGGGGACCTTGTGTTTTCACCTGCCCTGTTTTCATTCCCCTTCTGCTGGAGAAGCCCTATAGTGCCGTGGGGTAAGTGCCCAGACTCTGGAACCAGGCTGACTGGGTTTGCATCCCACCTCTACCACTTACCAGCTGTGTGACCACAGGCAAGTTACTTTATCTCTGTGTAGCAATTTCCTCATCTGTAACATACGGATAATAGTAACCATATGTATTCCAAAAGGCTCTTCTGAGGATTAAAATGAGTTAATATATACAAAGTGCTTGAAACAGATTTTGCTTTGGAGAATTACCCAGCCCCGATTGTGTACAGTCTTGGTGGGACTATCAAATCCAGGACTCCTGCTTCCCATGGACAAGGTTGGGCGTGAGACTCCAGTAAACGGACTCTCTTGCTCTCTCTCCCAAGCTAATCTGAATCTTGAGTATGGTAGATGGTTAGCACCGGTTTATCCCAGGGCAATGCTCTGATGATGCTGTCCATTCCTTCCTACTACCTGAATCCCCGGGGACCACTCTGGCTTCTGTCTTTTCCAAGGCCTTTTCTGCTTTTCTCTTGGTTCTGTGAGCCACTTCACACCCCTCCCCTAAATTTCTTTCTTCTTCTTCTTTTTCTTCTTCTTCCTTTTAACATGAGTTACCTAGAGGTGATTGCTGTTTGTTTGCAGAAAACACAGATGAGTTTGGCATATTTCTCTATCAGTTATGACTCTTGGTTGCAAGCGACAGAAAATCCAGCCCATGATGGGTTAAACAAAAAGAGGATGTAGTGGCTGCAGTGAGGGCCAACCCCAGGAGTAGACTGGACTTTGGAGGGGGCTGGATTCGGAGGCTTGAACAGCATGATTAATATCTGACTTCTTTCCAGTGCTTGGCTTTGCTCTCCTGTGTGGACTTCATTCTTGGGATCTACATGAAAGCAAGATATCTGCCAGCATCTCTAGGCCAACATACTCTGTGGTCGGAGTCCCACAGAAAAGAAGAGAGCTTCTCTTCCCCAGTGCAGCCAGTCAGCATCCTGGCTGGTTCTCATTGGCCTGGTTTGGGACCCCTGCTAAGCTTGGAATCAGTCGCTGAAGACAGGGGGACACAGTGCTCTGACTGGCTAAGGCTGAGTCACTTGCCTACCCCCAGAACTGGAAGGAAGGGTCAACTCCTGCCAAAGCCTGTGTGCCAGAGGAGGGAAGATGGGTATTCCTACCATGGACAACAGAATTCCGAAATTATAAAAACACATACAAGCTATACTATCAGAGTGCTGACAGGAAACAGATGGCACTCAAAGAGATAACTGAAGATAAATCAATGAGGGAGCTATTTACATAGATAGAGGCAGGGTTGAAAGAAATCAACAAGGTATTGCCAAGCATCCTGGGACTAGCAATCGCGGAGAGCCATTACTACTGCAGGCCTCAGGGGCAAGGCTGGGAGCAGAGCTGCTGTTGCAGGAGACAGTCTTTTCCAGTGGGAGCCGCGGCCTTTGGTAGAGGAACACAGCCACCGCTCAACACGCGGCCTGGTAGAGTGTGACTGAGGGTGGATAGAATAAATACCTTGACCTCCCTTGTTCTATTCCCATGTGCCATTCTTCTACTTGTGACTCCCATTCGCCAAACACAACTGGAAGCCAGAGGGCAAAGAAGCCCAGTTGATGCAATTCACAAGTCAGCCTCCTGGGGTGGCACAGAGAGGGCAGAGAGTGGAGGCAAGCAGAAAACAAACCTAATGGGGAAAAATAGATATGTAGATATAGATGTAGATATAGGCATAGATATATAGATACACACACACATATATGTATATAAAATATCTGTCTACACATGTTATCTGTCCAAGTGCACAGACTTTCAAGTTAGAAAGTCCTTGGACAAATTACTTAACCTCTCTGCAATTCAGTTTCCTAGACTGTAAACAGGGATAGTAAGAAGAACTACTCGTGTGAGGATTGAACAAGGATAAAGGGCTTAGCAGATGCGTGGCACAAGTAAGCACTATGTTCACGTAAACGTATAAATGACGGTTAAGGTGCTATGTTAGTTGGGGCAAAGGCTAAGCATCTGTAACAACTAGACCCAAATAATGACTCAGATGCAACAGAAGTTCATTTCTTGTTTGTGTACAGTCTGGAGTCGGAGGCGGGTTGATGGGCAGCTCTCCTTCTTAGAGGGGTTTGGGACTGAGGCTCGTTCTACCTCGTGGGTCTTCTCCCTTGGGTCTCCAGCCAGAAAAAAAGGAGAGAGTGGAGGAAGCATACTGGCTTCCGATGGTTTTGCTCTGGAAATGGCTCACATCACTTCCTCTCACATTCCAGGGAAAACAAAAACCATTCTAGTAGTCCAAACAGGGAGTTTAATATGAGAGATTGGATACAAAGTGTTAGAAGGGCTGGAGGAACAAAATGCAGACACTGAGGCTCCGAGAGATTTCTAATTGTGGGCAGCCACTACCACCCCTAGGCTGGAGAGGCAAGAGGGAAAATGATGCTACCCAGAGCCTGTGTTCATTGCATTGCTAAGTCCGTAGGAGCAGCTGCTGCCGCCACCACTAGAACCACCACCACTGCTGCTCTGCAGGAAGCCAGGAGCTCACACTCTTGCCGATGCTGCAGTCTGGAAGTCTGAAGTCCCTTGCTGTTGTTGTTGTCACCGCCAGAGCTAGAGTTCATGAACATCACGCTGCTGAGGCTCCTGGAGTGCCTGCTGCCGCCACCACCTCTGGAAGAGGACAGCTTGAGCTGGAACCCAGGAGCCTGCACCCACCCGTTGTTTTTACTGCTGTGGCAGCTGCTGCTCCTACCACTGCTGGTGACTGCCTTCCAAACTCCCACCAGTGCCAATCATTGGCAAAAGCTAATGGGAAGCCAGTTGATAAAGGAATGTGAGAAATGCAGCTTATAGGCTTCCAGCCCCTTGCTGTACACAGCAGAGGATGAGAATAGAGCTCACCGCAAGCGGGTAAGCGAGTGGTACTGTCAATTCACAGTACTGGTGTGTACTCTGCGGTGTTTGCTGAGAGATGCCCAAGTTCAGAACTAGCCCAGGGATCTCTCTACCCCTAGATTTCTATAAAGAGCAGTGAGACTGGAGGGATACTGTGATTGCACAGGGAGGCGGACCATCCTCTCGCCTCATTCCTTGTGGGTGTATTCACATGGTTCCCATCCTCAAAGATCTGGGAGAGGGACTGCGAAGAATTAGCTCATGAAGTTGTGGGGTATTCTCAGGAAGAGGATTCTCACTCTTATTTCCGTATCTCAGCTGACCCATAAAGTGTGTTGTCTGCCTCAGTGCTGCAGTGGGGCAGGACAATGTGGGGAAAAGCGTTGGGGAGAAAAGAAGTGGTGGCGATGCCAATTGGAGAGAAGGTAAGGATCATGCCCTTGAGTAGTTAATTCCTAAGAGTTATAGAAGATGGATCCTGTCATCCAATGCTGACCAACAGAACTTTTTGTGATGATGGGGATGTTTTATGTCCACGCTATCCAACATGGCATCTACTAGTCACTTGTGGCTATTGAGCGCTTGAAATGTAACTAGTGTGAATGAGGAACTGAATTTAAAATTTTTATTTAATTTTAATTGAAATAATCACATGTAGGTTGTGCTTATTAGATTGGGCAGCAAGGCTGTAAACCCTGAAGTGGGCCATGACGAGAATGGATGAAATTGTCTTGCTGGGGCCACGGCACAGGAATGCGGCATGCTGCCAACTGGGGGTCAGAAGAAAAATGTGATTGTTCCAAGACACCATTCATATCCAAGAGAATGACTTGGGATCAAGTCTGTCACCAGCAGAGCCTGTAGGGACCTCACTCCTGGTTCTGAGTTTACAGACAACGAATTGGATTAGTGGTGGCAAGGCTGAAATTCACTGAGAACAACCACATCAATTGTTAAAATATTGAAACATTTCCATATAGGTTGGTAAATAGCCACTTCCCTGAGTGCCTCCTGCCACCCCAGCCACCCTACCCACACCCCAGGACCCCTCATCCCCAGGACCCCCAGGACTCCTTGCACTTTTGAACCACCAAGTGGAGCCACCACTGCCCCCTATCTCTGGCCTGGCACAGCAGGGGGCTTTCAGGACCCTGCTCCAGGGACTGGCTGACGACTGTTCCGATGGGTTGGTGCCTGTGCCATTGTGGTTGTTAAATATTTGGAACATCACCCTGGTGTTGGACCCTGAAAGCGCAGCAATGCTGTGTGGTCACTCATGCAGGGGAGTAGCCATTATGACCCACAGGAAGAGGCCTGCTCCAACTCACCATGGGCAGTCACATGGGAAACCCATTTTTCCTTTCTCCCTCCTCCCTGAAACCCAGGCCAGAGAAGGGGTCACAAAGGAAGAGGGGAGTGTGTAAGAGCTCTCTCCCTGCCCCCAGCCCCTGGAGGCTTAAGTCCGTCCTTCAGGAGGTCGGGGCTGGGAACGAGGTTTGAGCCACATGTGAAACTGAAAATTCAGCTAATTGAATTTCAATAACCAAACGTGATTGAAATGATGGGCTCAGGATGGGGATCGGGATGCGTGAAGGGGGAAAGGAATAAACTCCCTTGGTCCAGGGGCTGATCTTCTTATCGACCACCTTCTCTTGTCTGCCATTGCCAATCCTTAGCATGGCTCCTCCTTCACCCACCCTGGGATGCTCAGCCACTGAGCCCAGGGCATGCCCCGTCCTTTGGACACACTCACACACACACACACGCACACCTGGCCAGCCCTTAGGATTTCCAGGGGCCTTTGGGAATACAGGAGCAGACTAAGGCATATAGGGGTCAGCCTGGCCTTTAGAGGAGGGGCGCCACCATGGATGCCCCACAGCCTCAGTACTTGTGGGAAATGCCTAGCTCAAGTTGGACCAATCAGATGTTGTCTCCTGGGAATTTGGAATTTTGAGTGGAGAAGCACAGAAATCTCAGCATCATTAGAGCAGAAGGAGGTCGATGGCAGTGCTCTAGAAAGAAAGTCCTGTGATGTCCTGCTGTGGGGGCCTCTACGCTTGCCCATCTGTGATAATTCTTGGCTATCCAACCTTGTCTTGAACTACCCCATGACCCTTCTTACGTTCATACCCTGCTTTCCCCACTCACCCCCATACTTTTTTCCCTCAAGTTGGCCAGAGCTGGTTTCTAAGGCTTGCAGCCAAATATCTCAACTAATAAAGGCCATTTAAATCCGAGACAGGAGGTGCAGTGAGAGGCAAGTGCCAGAAGAGGGCGTTGTGGGCTCATTTTGAAGGGGCCTTTGTGTGGCCCCAAAGGTTCTGGAGGCCTTTGAAGGGAAGATGGGCGCAGCAGCCAGGCCGTGGGGAGAGGCTCTTCTTTTCAGTATTTTATCCTAGCAAGGCGGGCGAGGGGGCAGCACACAAGATGGTGAGATGGAAAGTCGGGGCCTTTGTTCCAATCATAGCTACATCATTCACTTCTTTCACTGTGTGACCTTGGTCAAGTCACCTAACCTCTCATTTGTAAAACTAGGATAAGACTAGAACCTACCTTACAAGATTGTTGTGAGGACTAAGAGGCACACAATGCCTCTTAAGTGCTTAGAACATTCTCTGGCACCTACACTGTTAATACATTTTGGCTATTATTATTGCTCTCATTTCAGTAAGCACATGATCGAAGGGCCAGAGATAGAGCCAGAAAATGTGAAGTGACAACAAAAGAGGGCCCCTGGAAAGTGGTCACAGATTTCAGATGTTTCCAGAGAAGAGAGATGTTATCAGAGGGCCCTTGATGCGGAAGAGGAGGAGGGGAAGAAGTGGAAGGAAGATTCTGAGAGCAAAGGTTGGTGGAACAATCTGGAAAAGGGAAATGGAGGCACCTTCTCCTTTGAGATGATGGGAAAAGAAATTAGAACAAACACCAGAAAAATTGGGGGCAGATGTGGCAGTCGAGAGACACCCTCCCCTCACACAGGCCTCAAGTCTTTGCAAAAAGGGCGTCTGCTCACTGACGGGATGGATGGGGAGGGCTCAGCTCTCTCCACCCTCATAACCCTGGGCACCCTTTTTCATGTGAGTCTTACGTCTGTCTTATTTTAACTTTCGTCATTCAATTAATATATATTTATTGGATGCCTGCTAAGTACTAGGCTCTGTTCACAAAAAATACTGAGTTCTCAAATGTGAACAAGACTGTATTAATCTGAGTTCTTGAAAGAAAAAGAACCAAAAGGAGCTATATATACATCCATATGAATATGATTTATTATAAGGAATGGCTCATGAAATTACGGAGGCTGAGAAATCCCAGGATCTGCGTCAGCAAGCTGGGGACCAGGAGAGCCAATGGTGTAAGTTGCAGTCCTGGTCCAGCTCGGAGATAGTCAAGCAGAGAGAGCGAATTCTCCCCTAGCTTTTTGCTCTGTTCAGGCCTTAATAGACTGGGTCAGGCCTACCCACTTTGGGGAGGGCAATTTGCTTCTCTGAGTCCACTGATTCAAATGCTAATCTTATCTGGAAACACTCTCACAGATGCACCCAGAAAATGCTCTGGACACCCCATGGCCAGTCAAGTTGATGCGTGAAATTAACCACCGTGAAGACCAACATGGTGACTCCTCTTGCAGTTTATGGTCAAACAGGAGCAACAGACACAGAAAGTAAACCAACAACTATGCAATCACACAGTTATTGCAACATGCCATGAGGGAAAAGAACAGGGTGCTGCGATGAAATAAGGGGGCACTGAATTTGATGCCAGATTGGAGGTGTGTGGGAATGCCTCCAAGAAGACGACGTCTGAAAGATTGGAAGTGGCCAGCCAGGTGAAGGAAGAGGACCAGTGTCTAGGCCAAGGGACTGCATGGGCAGAGATCCCGAGGTGAGAAGAGCGGCTCATCACACGAGCTCAGGAAGACCGTGGCTGGAGGGATGTGAGTTCGCTGAGAGAAGACTGTGGCTAGGAGTTCAGATTTTATCCTAAGTGCCAACAGACTGTTTTGTGGCTGGGGGTGAGTAACACAAGCAGCCTGAATCACGTGTCAGCGATTACTCAGGCTTCTGAGTGCAGAGTGGGGTGGAGGGGGCTGCTAGTGGAGAGGGGAGAGCCGGAGTGTTTGGGCAGCCAGACGGAGATGGATGAGCAGATACAGTTTCGGGGAGGGGAGTCTGCAGATCTGCTCCCGCTGCTTCTCGCATCTATAACGTGGAAGGTGCCTCAGAGCCTGACCCCCATTCCAGATGTCAGGGGCGCTGGGGTGCTGGGTGGGAAGGTGCCTGTGCATTAGGATGCTGGTGGGGGGAGACCCTGACGGTAGCCAACTGTGGAGAGGGAAGTGCTGAGTTTATCCCCTTCTCCTGGTAGACAGCGGTAACTAGACCGAGTTCTGGGGTCAGTTATGGATCCGAGTTCCAGCTCCTGCTCTTGGGCCTGTGTGTAGGAGGGGAAAGAGCGGGGCTCAGCTCGGGTCTGAATGGAGTCCCAAATCTGCCCTACGCCCCCTGCTGGGACTTCACTTCCCTGATGCTTGGTGTCCTCCTCTCGGAAGCAGGATTAGTAATGGTCCTGGGCTCATGAATTTGTTGTCAAGATTAAATGAGGTAATGCATGAAAAAACACATAGCTCAGTGTTGGGCTCATGGCAGGGGCTCCACAAATGGAAGCTGCTTCCCAGTGCCTCGAGAGAGCTGTAGTTTCTGCTGAGACGGGAGAGCCATCTGGAGCCTGGCCATGTGGTCTGGGCTGGGTCTGCAGCCTCGCTCTCTGCTTGTTTGCAGACAGAGTCTGGGTGCTTTGGGCGATCCACCCACTGAGGGGGCTGGAGATTATGGCTCAGTTCTGGAAGGCGGAGAGGTAGCCTGGGGCCAGAGAAGGGCGGGGCTCCAAGTGACCTGGAGAACATCACACTGTCTCAAAAGGGGAAACTCTGGGGGACTCCTGGGAATCTGTATTTTGTGTACACTATATTTTGAGAACTACTGACTAGTTCACCTTATTTATCTTAAGTTCAGGGAAACTGGAGGCCACAGGACGAGAATTAAAAGCAGGGTCGTGGATGAGCTTGGGTGAGGAGAATTGGAGGGGAGAGAAAGGGCCAATAAACCAGATGTGCAAAGTGGGAGGACACAGGGCTTGCCTGCATGAGGGAAATGTTTTCCCTGTTTAAAAAGAACAAACAAAACGCTTCTATAATTTGAATTCTGAAAGGAGAATTTGTAGGCGGGGAGAGACCTCCAACTAAAGTCACCCAATTCGGCCCCACCCTCCACCCCCACGGTGGCAGGCACTGTGCTTGACGGGGCCACTAAGCAGGTGGGCCCCCTTAAGATTGGGACAGTTGATGAAATATTGAAATACTAACACAGTGGTTGGCAAATGACAAATAGTAACTGCAATAAATGTAAAATTAATTATTTATAAATATGTTATAATATAAACTCATTAGTGCATTGGATACCATCATGAACATTGATAAATGGGTCTCCTAAAATAGCCATTTCTGAGAAACACTGACAGCACTCTCTGTGACTTCGCCCACACCTCTGCAGACAGCGCACGCGGCATTGCTCATTCTTTGTGAAGCACTGTGCTTTAGAGGAATCATCAGTTTATCCTTATCCTCAAATTACTCACTCAGTGCTTCTAAATAGCCTGCCCTTTAGTTTGGTTTTATTACTGGTGCTTTGTAACACTTGTATAAGTAGTAAGTGGGCAGGGTTCTTAGAAGGTCCAGAACTTACAGAAAAATGTTAAAGATGAACACCCAGAATAGAGAGACCGTGGTGTTTGAGAGTTTCTTTTAAATATCAGAAATAGAAGTCTTCTGAATCTAGGGAAGAAAATTTTTAAAAGATATTAATAATTGCTACTGAAGTAAATGTGGGATCAAAAAGTACTCAATGTTTATTAAAATTTGAAGGCGCTCAACTTGTGTAGCACTTGTACCATTCGGAATGGCAATTATGTTCCGTTAAAGTTCATGGGTGGTGTCAGTCAGGGTTGGAGCAGATAAGCCGAAACACTGTGAACAATATAGAAAAAGGAGTTTATTAAGGGATTAGAATTTATGCAATTGTAGGGGTGCGTTCAGTGCATAGTGGGGGCAGCTAATCGCTATTCCTCAATATCTGGGGCCTCCAGTGGGAAAATTTGACAGCTGAGGGCTCAAGTCATCTGGAGACATTGTCACACCCATGTTGGGTGCTTGAGGCCAGTGTTGGTGGGGACCTCCACTGGGGCTGCTGGGGTGTGGACACGTGACTGAGGTCTGGCCAATGGAATGTGAGTGGAATTGATATGTATCTCTTACAGGCCTGGCCCATACAAACCCCCCAGGCATGATCCTTTCCCTCTCCATCTACCAGCTGGATGGGAAGGACTTCAAGGACCTAGAAGAAGGCAAAACCCGAAGGTGGAAGAAGTCCAGGTCTCTGAATGACTGTGTAGGGCAAAACCCTCACCAACCTGCATCGAACTGTGACACGAATGAGAAATAACATTCTATGAAGTTAAGCCATTTACATCTTAGAGTTGTTTGTTACAGCAGCTAATGTTAATTAATAACCATCTCTGGTCATTTCTTGAAGTTGCAAGTGACTGGAGATTTTCTCCTGGTGGGATCTGGAGTTGCGAACACCCACAGTGGTTGTTCTCAGCGTCACAACTGGTACACAAGCCTTTTTATAGACACAATGTCAAGGGGTGGTCGTGTAGCTCCAATTACCTAAAATGTGTTTGATGGAATTTTGATGACCTCACATGCCTTTTTTGACTAATGGTCACAACTCATGAGGTCATTTTATTGACATTTTGTTAGAAAAAAAGAGGAACTCTGGGGCCGGCCCTGTGGCCGAGTGGTTAAGTTTGCGCACTCTGCTTCAGCGGCCCAGGGTTTGGCCAATTCAGATCCTGGGCGCAGACTTCGCACCACTCATCAGGCCACACTGAGGCGGCGTCCCATATAGCTCAACTGGAAAGACCTACAACTAGAAAATGGAACTATGTACTAGGGGGCTATGTTAGCTCAGTGCCAATGTTAGCTCAGTGCCAATCTTTAAAAAAAAGAGGAACTCCATTGTCTTTCCATCACCAAGTTTGCATACCACTCATGTCTGGATCCATCTTTCCTGCCCCTGTGAAAATGGAGAAGTGTTCATCCCCTATTCAAAGGCAGTCCAGGGTACAAAAGTCCTCCACTTTACCAATTTTATATTCTTGTCCCTCTTAATCTCAACAGCTTTTAATGCAGTTGAACAAACTCCTCCTTGAAACCCTTTCTTCATTTGGCTTCTGTGACCTAATGCCTTTCCTGTCACTCACTGGCCTCACCTTGACCCCTTTTGCAGGCTCTTCAGTTAGATATCTGATAGGCATCTCAAATCAAACAAGTCTAAGTTAGAATTCTTGATTGACCCCGCCAAGTCCGTGCCTCGCCCGGGCATCAACATATCAATCCTCGGCACCACTACTCACCTGGTGGCTCAGGCTAGTCACCTGGGAATCATTCCTTTCACTTCCCTCTCACACCCCCAAACCCGAATCAGTCAACAAATCCTATCACGTCTAGCTTCAAATGATCTATGTAAGAATCAATCAATTTATCTCCATCTCTACTTTTACCACTCTAGTCCCAACCACCATCATCTTTTGCCTGGATGACTGCAACAGCCTTGACATTGCTTTGCCTTCCTCCACTCTCATTCCTATATAGTCTATTCTCCACATAGAAATCAGAGTGATCTTTTACAAGCAAAAACTGTACTTTCAGTTCCCCAAAGAGACGAAGTTCTCTCCTGCCTCAGGGCCTTTGCACTTGTGGGTGTCTTCTCCTGGACCATCCTTCTGCCTGCTCGTGGAGTGGCTGACTATTTCTTATCCTTCGGGTCCAAACCTAAATGTCACGTCCTTGGAGAGTGCTTATCACCCTGTATGAATTGGATTCCCCCTCTCTGCTATTCTTTATCACAGCACCCTGTTGATTTTTTAATAGGACTTGTAATTATATTTTTGTTTACTTTTTATATTGTTAAATTGTCAATCTACATGAGACTATAATCTCCATAAGGGCAGGTGCTGTGGACTGAATTGTCTCCCCCCAAATTCCTAAATTGAAGCCTAACCCCCAGTGTCATTGTCGTTGGAGATAGGGTCTGTAGGAGGTGATTAAGATTAAATGAAGTCATAGGTGGGGCCCTAATCCTTTGTTAGGTCTGGTGGCCTCAGAAGAGGAAGAGAGAGATCACTTTGTCTCTCTCTTTCTGCCCCCAACCCCACCCCACAAATGTACACACAGAAGAAAGGCCACGTAAGGACACATGAGAAGGCAGCTGTCTGAAAGCCAGGGAGAGAGAGTTCACCAGGAACCGAATTGGCCGGCACCTTGAACTTGGACTCGCAGCCTCCAGAAAATAAATTTCTGCTTAAGCCACCCGGTCTGTGGTGTGTTGTTAGGGCAGCCTGAGCAGACTAATACAGCAGGTTTATAGAATCTGCTTGTTCTCCCTTTTTCATCCCTTGCACTCAGCATGGTGACTGGCACGTAGTAAGCATATAAAAATCGCTTGCTGAAGCAATGAATGGACTCCACACAAGCTCTTCCCTACTTGCATTATGGCTTCAGCTGTCTCTACCGCCCCCAGGCCAATCCTCGGATCCCCTACCTGGGCTGCTCTGAAGGAAGGATGGAGCTAAATCTTAGGCGCATGTCACAGGTATTGGAAGAGCAGTTTCTCCTTTTTCCTGCTCCTGTTGGAGACATTACTAATAGAGGACCACCCCCCATCCCCCTTGTTAAGACAGCACTACCCAGAGCCAAACCCAATTAATTGAGGTTGGCACACGAGACAAAACCCGTTTGCCTTCCCTGGACTGACTGTAACCAGCTCTGGTGAGAAAATGAGGCCTGTCTGCCTGGCCCTCACTCAGGGCTGGTTAATGGGTAACTGGGTTTGGGGTTTGTTCCTGCTTTCTGTGAATAACTGTGGCCTGAGGCATGATGACCCAGCTCAATGAACCGTGGGGAGGAAGCATGGGTGTTACCCACCCTGCCTCGGGCACGAGGTCAGTGCTTCTGTTGGGAGACCCCGTGTAGGGAGGTGCAGGGGGCTGCAGCAGGCTCCCTCGGACACAGCCATGGTAGGGTGTTGGGGAAGAGCAGAGGCCAAGTCCTGGGCAGAGCTTGCCAGACGCCCTGTGTGGTCATGAGCAGGGCCGGCTCAAAGCTGCCGAATTTGCATCTCCAGCCCAGGCCCCAGCATCTAGGCTTGGATTTCCAAAGGCCAAATCTCTAAGAGGCTTCAATCTACTTCTCACCATCTGCACTGCAGCCCCTACTATCCCCTTAAAGCCCCTGAGTCCTCACCATGGGTGCATCCCTGCAGTGGCCTCCCCCCTGGGCTGCCGGCCTCCACCCCTGCCCCGCATTCCTTCTCCTCAGGGCAGCCAGAGGGAACATTGAACTCACAAGTCAGATGAGGTCACCCTTTTGCTCAGAATCTTCCAACGACTTCCCAGCCCACGTAAAAGCCAAAGCCGCCCCCATGGCTACAAGGCCCCACACCATCGGCTCCCCCCCTCCAATGCCTCACCTCTGGCCCCGTCTCACAGTACTCACCCCGCCCCCCCTCCCCCCCCCATTCTGCTGTCCTGGCCTCTTTGCCGTTCCCTAAAGGCAGCATCATCCTATCTCAGGGCCTCTACTCTTACTCTTCTCTCTGCCCAAATTCTCAACCCCCAGTCATCCACATGGCTCCTGGAAAACCGGAAGTTTGCTCCCTCACCTCCCCGGGGTTTCCTTGGGTGTCACTTCAGCGAAGCCTTCTCTGACAGCCCCATTTACATTGCAAGCCCTCCTCCACCCCCGGCACCCATCCCCTTCTGCTGGGCTTCAGGTGAGCCTTGTCTCGAAGGTGCAGTTTTCTACTCTTACAGTCCAGTTGTGAAGAGTTTTGTCCTGGCCTAGGAGCTCCTTAATAAAAGGACCTTCTCTAACGTGTACGCTGGCCAGTGCTTCAGCTGCTCTCTCCCTGCTGCATTCTCCTTGGTGAGGCTGGGGCTGGGACTCTGAAGCCCACATTTCCGCTTTGCTAGCCAGCTCCATGTCAGGCTCTGTCGGTAGGGCATATTACGGGATGCTTGAAGGGTACCTGGGATTTGTTTCAGCGGATGCAGTAGGACATACAGACATGGAATTGGCTGTCACGCAGTAAGAAGTTTACTCACAGTTCCCTGGAAACAGGAGGCATGGCGCGCCATGCAGGGCCATGTGGGGTGGCACCAGAGTGGGTCAGGAGGCAGAGGAGGGAGGGGAAGATGTGGGCAAGAGTCTTTGCTGTGGTTTTCACTGGAAGGAATGGGCAAGGCAGGGTAAGCAGGCTTAGGATTGGCTAGTTTGAATAATTTCAGTGGGCCCTGGGGTACAGGGTAGGTATAGTTGTCCGGCCCCTTGCCCTGAGGTGATTAGGGCAGATGGAGTGTGAGAGCCCAATCCAGGAGGTGGTTGGGTCATACGCTCTGGGTCGATTGGTTTGCATTTGAAAGGCGTTCTAGAACAAGTGGTTTGTTATCTCTAAAGGGGATGACAGCTAGCCCTGGGGCGGGGGTGGGGGGGGTGGGGGGGGGGGGGGGGAGGGTGGGGTGGGTTTGGGCAGTCCCTCCAGGTCTGTAAGACCCCAAGATGCCAAAGCATCAAACAACAGAAAATAAAACGGCATGATTAATACACGGGGAGAGAGAGCATGCAAGGATGGGGGTGGAAGAAGAAATTCACCTCTTCTGTTTGTTCCCTGTGAACTTCCTTGGGCCCTCTGATGGCTTACGTCTTCTGTGAGCATCACCCCAGGAGTGCTTCTGCTCCCTGATGACAGCAGCGCCTTCCTGCAGCAGCAGCTGTGTCCAGTTTGCAGTTTCCCATCCCTTGCAGAGCCAGCCCCATCGTGCTTTTCTGAGAGATACCAGCCCCAGCCAGCCAGTGAGTGCCCTGTCCCCAAAAGGTCTGGGTCTCAGCCCCGTGGGACCCTCTTCCAGGTTCAGACACACCAGGATCATCCAAGCAGTGACCCACCCTTAGGGGTCTGTGTTTCAGCTCTGCAATGCCCCTCCTCTAAACTTACATGTTTTGATAATTCACACCTCTTCTCTTAGCTCCTTCAGCTCTGGGGGTGGCAGCTGCTTCCTGCAATTGCTACCTCTGTGATGAGTTGGTGGTTTTTTAATTGCCCTTTTAGTTACTTCATTAACAACTTTATACTTAGTTAGCAGTCATTTATATTCAGTTCCCCTTGTTCAAATAAATGGTAAGGTTCTGTCTCCTGACTGGACTCTGGCTGATCGAGAAATTGGTACCAGGAGGGGAATCTTTTGAAATTGCTTTGGCTGCATTCTTCGAGTTGAGCTCAGTGCTGATAGACAATGGGATGCTAGCAATCCATGGCATGCAGAGACATCATGATTAATCAAATTGTAACCTGTAGTTGACTGTGATGAAGTGCCTATTGAAAGTGCCATGGGACAAAGTGGCTGTTTCACTTGGTCAGTATGGCAGTAATGAGCACCAGAAGGACTATAGTGTGAGACGGATTCATTTGCATGCAACTAGAATCCTCATAGAAAGAAAACGACAAGCACAAGTGAATATTCAGTTGGGATTATGCCTGAATTTGATGAGTAATTAACATATCTTAGAAATGGCTGGTATGAATGTCTCTCAAAGGTGGATACAATGATTATTGCAACTTTGCATCTTGTTATTTTGGGGGAGAGGATTAGATGTATGAAGGACAGTTGTATTCTGTTACACAGAAAGATTGAATTGTTTTTATTGTCTTAAGGAAGTTAAAATATGTGAAGAAGGGTGCCTGGGGATGCTGAAGGGTGCATAGCCAAAGGGGTGGATTGTGCCATTAATTAAACTACTGCCTATTAGCTCCAACCCTCCCTTCTGTACTCTGCATTGTGATGCTGGGGCGGGAACTCTGCAAACCACATTCTGCTTTGCCAAAAGCAGGCTGCCTGTTAGGCTTGGTCAATAGGTGGTACGAGAGGGAGACTGCAAGACTGGAGGAGGAAGAAGGAACTGCTTTCTTCCCTCGGGCTTCCTGAACTTGTGAGCATCACCCAGCAATGCCTCCTTCCCCTGGCCACAGCAGTTCCTTCCTGTGGAGGTTGCTGCATCCAGTTTGCAGTTTTCCCAACACTTGCACGCCAACCTTATTGTGCTTTCCTCAGAGACTGCAGCAACAGCTGAGTGGTACCCCTCCTCAGAGATCTGAGTTTCAGCTTAGCAGGGCCCCTCAGCTAAGCTTGAGTTTTAATAATTTAAATACCTTCCCCTTGTTCTCTCAGCCCAAGGACCGGCAGCTGCTTCCTGTAATTGCTGCCTCCAAGATACCTTCCTGTTCTTTTCTTGTCTTGTCAGTAACCAGCTAATAACTTTATAGCTAGGTAACAATTTCCTAGATTAAATTCTCTCTGCTCAAATAACTAGAGTGGTTTCTATCTCCTGATCAGACCTTTCCTGGTACACACAGATGTTCAAAGTGTCCTTTGAACAGAGAATGGTGCCTGACATTGTAGACCCTCAAAAAAATATTTGTTGACTAATAGCAATAACACTTATTGAGTTCTTACCGCCTCAGGCTTTGTTCTAAATGCCCTACGTGTATCATCTTGTTTCATCATCAAAACAATCTCACGAGATAGTAACTCTTATCCCCAATAAAAGGAAAATAAATACTGACACATAGTGAGTGTTAAACTGAACGTACCACCCAGTAAGGCAGGGAAACTAGATCCAACGCAGAAGTTAGGCCATGTGGGATCGGGTCTTCAGATGAAATGTTAGCAAACAACTCAGGATGGTTAACAAAGCACGGAAGGTCTGCTTTCAGGTAGGTAACATACAAGGGAGAACAGGCCCCATGAAGACTGCCTCCCAGTCCAGAAACAAGGGTGGGATTCTAAGGGCAAAAGCCACAGTTTCATAAGGAGAAGTGGTTGGCTGGTTTGAACAAGTCTTTAGCTTGTCAGTTCAAGATTGTTTGGTTTGTGATGGAGCCGAGCCCCAATTCCATCTGTGGACTTGTGGAACTTTATTGACTCAATATGTCCATTAGGTCAAATCCAAATAGTACAGTTAAGGCACAGATCACAAATACAAGAAGTTCATCTTCAGGCTGGGGTGTTTCTTTTCTTTTTTTTTTTCTTTTCTTTTAGCTGATTCTGATTAGTTCCCCTGGTTCCAGTACAAGCTCAGAGTCATGCAGTAGGTAAGTCCATCTGCATAATCTCAAGATCAAGACTCAGCAAAAACTGCCTTTATCATCTCATTTTTATCAATGAGGAAACTGAGCCACTGAGCAATTAAGTAACCTTCCTTTGGTCACACAGCTGGTAAGTGATAGAGCCAGACTTTGGTAGGTATGGTCAATCACTTTTCGTAGGGATCAATTTCCTTCTGCCTGCAGGTGCTCGTATTGGCCAAGCCTTCTTGGTCAAGTAGGTTGACTTTAGAATCATTACATTTAACCACTTTGCTGTAGTGCTTTTATGAGAAAGAAAAAGAGAGAGAGAGAGAGACTGAGAATATAATGGTGTTAAGAGCATGGACTTTAGTGGTAAATAATCTAAGTTAAAATCCCAGATCTGCCTTATGCTACTTATAACTTCTATGAATTAAGCGAGTTAGCTTCTCTAAGGCTCAGTTTCCTCATCTGCAAAGTGGGAAGAATAACACATACCTAAAAGGGTCCTCAGTTTAATCTCTTTTAGGTACTGGTTTTTAAAATAGCATACCAATTTATGATCCGAGACTGCCCCCTAGAGGTAAAATTAAAACACAGATTCGATAACTATGCTAAATACGATCCTTGAAAGCCTTTTTCTTCCCAAACTGTCCAACCAAAAACCTAGTAGTTTCTGCAAATCAGATGCTGCAATAACGACTGGTCCTTAGTGTCTCCAATCTCTTTGAGTTGCAAGATTGGGCTTCCACCAAAGGAACCAGGAAGGCTTGGCCCACTTGGGTACTGCAAGCCAGAATGGCCCCAAAGAATTGATTCCTACGAAAAATTAAGTTACCCATCACTAACAGTAACAACACACGCACACACGAAGCCCAGATAGCTTTACAAACAAGTGGCCTACATTTCAAATCAACAAATCTGCTATCTTACATAAAATACTTCCAGTAGCCAAAAAAAAAAAAAAAAAAAAGAAGATGAAAAGCTGATCAATTCATCTTCGTAGGATAAAATACGCCCACAGTTGTTTTTCTTGAATCATGATTGATTGAGGTAACATTGGTTTATAACACTGTATAAATTTCAGGTGTACATCATTATATTTCGACTTCTGTATGGATGACACTGTGCTCACCACCAGAAGTCTAGTTATCATCCATCACTGTACACATGTGCTCCTTTGTCCCTTTTGCTCCCCCCACCCCCGCCACTCTCCTTCTCTGGTAACCACCGATCTGTTCTCTGTATCTATGTGATTGTTTGTTTATCTTCCACATATGAGTGAAATCATATAGTATTTGTCTTTCTCTGAACAACTTATTTTGATAGTGTAATACCCTCAAGGTCCATCCAAGTGGTCACAAATGGTAAGATTTCACCTTTTTGTGGCTGAGTAGTATTCCGTTGTGTATATATACACCACATCTTCTTTATCCATTTACCTGTTGACAGGCACTTAGGTTGTTTCCAAGTCTTAGCTATTGCGAATAATGCTGACATGAACATAGGGGTGCATATATCTTTTCAAATTGATGTTTTTATGTTCTTTGGATAAATACCCAGAAGTGGAATAGCTGGATCATATGGTAGTTTTATTTTTAATTTTTTGAGGACTCTCCATACTGTTTTCCATAGCAGCTCACCGATTTTCATTCCCACCAGTAGTATACAAGGGTTCCCTTTTCTCCACATTCTCTCCAACACTTGCTATTTCTTGGCTTTTTAATAATAGCCACTCTGATGGGCTTGAAGTGGTATCTCATAGTAGTTTTGATTTGCATTTCCCTAATAATTAGTGATGTTGAACACCTTTTAATGTGCCTATTGGCTACCTGTATATTTTCTTTGGGAAAATATCTGTTCAGATCCTCTGCCCATTTTTCAGTTAGGTGGTTTGTTTTCTTTGTTGTTGAGTTGTATGAGTTCTTTATATAGTTTGGATATTAATCTCTTATTGGGTATATAATTTCCAAATATCTTCTCCCAATTGATAGGTTGTCTTTTCATTTTGTTGGTGGGTTCCTTTGCTGTGCAGAAGCTTTTCAGCTTGATGCAGTCCCATTTGTTTATTTTTTCTTTTATTTCCCCTGCCTGAGGAGACATTCGAAAAGATACTGCTAAGACCAATGTCAGAGAGTATACTGCCTATGTTTTCTTCTAGGAGTTTTGTGGTTCCAGGTCTTACATTCAAGTCTTTAATCCATTTTGAGTTAATTTTTGTGTATGGTGTAAGATAGTGGTCTACTTTTTTTTCTTTTGCATGTGGTTGTCCAATTTTCCCAACACTGTTTATTGAAGAGACTTTCCCTTCTCCTTTGTATGTTCTTGGCTCCTTTGTCAAAACTTAGCTGTCCATAGATGTGTGGGCTTGTTTCTGGGCTTTTAATTCTGTTCCACAAATCTGGGTGTCTGTTTTTCTGCCAATACCATGCTGTTTTGATTACTGTAGCTTTGTAGTAAACTCTGAATCAGGGAGTACAATGCCTCTAGCACAACCTTTTATCTTGCACTTTTTTGGGGTTTAGGAGTTTAGAAAGATAATGCAATGTGTCAGTTGTGTGTAACACCCCCAGCACAGTCTGGACCAGCTTCCCACAATCAAATATGTTAGTGCTTCTGCAGCAAAACACACTAAGTGGGATAAATACAAACTGTAAATAGCCTCATATCAGTTTAGATCATGTCTTCTGAAACCAAATAAGTTTGCTGAAAATGTACCTCTCCCTGCCTAAAAAAAAATCCAAAAAACCCTTATTGCTAGTTTTCAGAACTTTTTGAATTTTGGAATTGCAGATAAGGATCGTAGACTTGTTAGCTAATGCCAAACCAATCCAGGATGCTAGTATAAGTGAAGAAAATTTAGCCCAAACTCATGAATATATTTGCAAAAATCCTAAAATAAAATGCTAGCAAATAGAACCCGGCTGTGTACAAAAACATCATATATCATGACCACTGGAATGGAAGGCACAGTACCACAGTTGTGATTATGGGTTCAAGCTGGCGGTTATTCCCGTGGGATACAAATAGATTTAAATCCAGGATACAAAGCAGAAGATATGGCAGATGCTGTATTTTCATCTCTCTGGGAGGCCCAACAGCTACACAAGTACACGGTTTTTTGGTCACTCACCCACAGAACATGTACAGCTACCATGAGAGAGCCAAAGTGTGTGAGGCTCACCTTAATTCATAGAAGCTGCAGCCTCTATTTCCTACCAATATTTCATACTGTTCTTGTTGTGTAAGTGCCTCACCTGTGTGCCCACTGACAACTCCTCTAAACCTATGCACACAACAAAGGAGGCATACACAATACCCCCATTCATCTTAACTCTGCAGTTTCCAAGGAAACAGTATTGTGGAAGATGAAGATCATCAGGCAGGTGTGCGTCACCCAGGGCTGATGTTAATTTTCCCTTTACTCACAGAAGGGTAATTTAATGTTAGGAACTCTATCTCTGTGATTTGCCAATTAACTGGTAAAGGAGAAAATCATGATTCTTTTAAAAATGCAGAAATATCGTTTAACAAAACTAAACATGGGTTCATAATAAAAACACTTAGCAAATTAGGAATAGAAGGGAAATTTTTCAATCTGTTAAAGGGTGTCTACCCCAAACCTAAACTTCATAATTAAGATGAAAGTTTGAAAACATTTCCATTATAGCAGGAACAAGGTAAGATTTCTCTCTATCACCACTACTATTCACCATATTTCTGGAGCTCCTAGCCAATGTAATAAAAGAAATAAATAGGAGGCCTAAGAAGTAGAAAGAGACAACATTGTATTTGCAGCTTATATTACTGTCAATTTAGAAAATCCAGAAAAAAAATTATTTAAACTAATACAGGAGTTTGGCAGGGCTGCTAGATACAAGATCAACATACAAAAATCAATAGATTACTTTATATAGGAATGAGAAACTAGAAGATATAATAGGCCAAAAGATAGTATTCACAACGTCAATAAAAACTATAAGGTATCTAGGAACATATCTTATAGAGGATTGTTAGACCTTCACAGAGGAAAGTATGAAATGTTTTTAAATAGATACAAAGAATACAAAAGAGTAAATGGCGAGATATACCATGTTTATGGATAGGAATGCTCACTATCATAAAGATGTCTCTTCTCTCTCAAAATAAACCTACAAATTCAATTCATTCCAATAAAAACTTATCAATACTTTTTGTGTAACTAGATAAGTAGATTCTAAAATTCGTATGAAAATGTAAACACCCAAGAATATTCAAGATAATTCTGAAAAAAAAAACCCAAGATACCAGATACAAAGATTTATTATTAAACTATAGAAATTAAATAGGGTAGGATTAATTCAGATCAATCTAAAGGGTAGAGAGCTCAGATATAGACCAAAGATATTGGAGACTTGATTCATGGCAGAAAGGGCACAATCAATCCCATGGGATGAGGGAGTAGGGGGGTTGGACTACACTAATAATAAATAGTGTAGGAACCATAGGATAGGAACAATTAACTCTCCATTTGGAAAATCTCTATAAATCAACAAGAGAAAAAACAACCCAAGGAGGGAAAAAAGCCTAATGATAAGCAAATTTCAGCATAGGAATGTTTTCCTATGGCCATGCTCAATATCATCAGTATTCAAGTAAATACAAATCGAATCCACAATGAGATACCACTTCACACCAGCTAGGATGGCTATAATAAAAAAGACATATGATTACAAGCGTTGGTGAGGATATGAGAAGTTGGACCCCTCATACGTTGCTGGTGGGGATGTCAAATAGTGTAAATTGCTTTGGAAATCAGCAAAAATGTCCATTATTGTCCCATTTTTACAGATGAGGAACCTGAGCCATAGAGCAATGAAATAATCTGTTCTTGGTCACACAGCTGGGAAGTGATAGAGCCAGACTTAGAGGCAGTTCCTCAAAAAGTTGAACACAGGGGGCCGGCCCGGTGGCGCAGCGGTTAAGTTCGCATGTTCCGCTTCTCGGCGGCCCGGGGTTCGCTGGTTCGGATCCCGGGTGCGGACATGGCACTGCTTGGCAGCCATGCTGTGGTAGGCGTCCCACGTATAGACTGGAGGAAGATGGGCACGGATGTTAGCTCGGAGCCAGGCTTCCTCAGCAAAAAGAGGAGGACTGGCAGTAGTTAGCTGAGGGCTAATCTTCCTCCAAAAAAAAAAAACAAAAACAAACAAACAAAAAAAAGTTGAACACAGGATTACCACGTGACCCAACAATTCTGCTCCTAAGTATATACCAAGAGAATTGAAAACATGTGTCCACACAAACATTTGTATATGAATGTTCATAAAAGTATCATTCATAATAGCTAATGATGAATAGATAAGTAAAATGTGGTATATTATGCAGCAATAAAAAGAAATAAAGTTCTGATCCATGCTACAACATGGAGGATCCTTGAAAGAACAGTGTTAAGTAAAAGAAGCCATTTATAAAAACCCACATATCATGTGATTCCATTTATACGAAATGTCCCAAATAGGCAAATCTGTAGAGACAGAAAGTAGATTAGTGGTTGCCAGGGGCTGAGAGGAGAGGGTAACAGGGAGTGACTGCCAACAGGCATGGGGCTTCTTTTGGGGGTGATGAAAATATTCTAGAACTAGCAGTGATGATTGCACAACTTTGTGAATATACTAGAAGCCTCTGAATGGTACACTTTAAAATGGTGAATTTTATGGTATGTGAATTATATCCCAGTAAGGAACATGTCAAGCACCTTTCAAACAAAATGAAACAAAAATGAAAAGCAGAATTGAGAAACTAACTAAAGATGTCTATGGGAAAATCCTGCACAAGCATCTTGTCTGCCACCTCTACCCCAAGCCCCCACCGCTCTGGATGGCCCCCTTCAGGCTCCTTTTCTTGCTCCCCTACCTCTGCTTGCCCATTAAGTGCTGGCATCCCAGGGCTCCATCCTGCACCTTCTCCTCTTTCACTCTGCTTACCCCCACCCAGGTGGGGTGGTCCACTTCCATGATTTCATCTCCATAGACTCTCGAATTTCTGTCTCCATCTCACACTCAGCACACCCAAAGCAGAACCCATACCTTCCTCCTACTCACCCACTCCTTTACCATGGTAAATGGCATCGCCAGCCACCTAGTCATCAAAGCAGAAGATGGGAGTTGTCCTAGTGACCTCACAGCCCCTTCTGTCCCACTCCTGGCTCATTCCTCTCCATCTCTGCAGCCACCAGCTTCGTTCAGGCCTCATTGTCTCTTGTCTGCAAACAGACAGGAGGCAGAAACTAGAACTCATACACATCATTGCCCAAGCCCCATCTCACCAGTCCATTCTCTACTCTGCAACCAGGGTGATTTTCTAAAGCACAAATCTAACCATGTTTCCTCCCAGTTTAGAACACAGGCTGTCCTTGACCAGTAACAGCCAACAATGATTGAGTATTCACTTTGTGCCATTTATAAGCATTTTGTATGAATTATCTCATTTAATGCTGCAACAACCTGATGAGGTAGAAATTATTATTATTCCCCAGTTATGGATAAGAAAAACAAGGCTCAGAGAGGTTACATAAATTGAGCAAAGTCAGCCAACTAGTAAGTTACCAGAGCCAGAATTTGATCCCAGACATCTGACTTGAGAGTGTCTGTGTTCTTTAACCACTACACCACGCTGTCTACAGATGACATGCCTGGCACAGAATCTAGAGCCCCCAACAGATAACTGTTGAATGATGAATGAATGACATTCAAGGCTCTCCATGACTCCTGCACACATTTCTCTTCTCTGTCTTTGCCTGCAGAACTCATCTAGCTCAATGCTTTTTTTCTCCACACTCTTCAACCCAACTGGGCTAGAGTTGGGTATATGGCCTCTCTGCTCCTCATTGCTGCCCCAAGACCAACCACTATCCTTTTCTCTTCCCTAAAAAGACTCTTTTTTGAATCTCATAGTATCAGATTATATCACCATTGCCTCTCCTTTTTGCAGTTGTCATCAATTCCTGAGTTATTCTGACATTTCTTGAATATTTGAGCTCCCAGCTCATTCTACACAACTTCTATCATAATTCTTGGTGACTTCAATATCCCCTTTCAATTTCTAGCCTCTTCACTTTCATGAATCTTTCCCTCTACATTCCTCAAGCCACTCATTCCTATTCTCCCTTCTGTCTTATGAACTCTTTTCTTCTAGTTGTTCAGGCCCCAAACTTCCCAGGCATCCTTGACTCCTCTCTTTCGCTCACATTCTTTTACCTCTACTTTCAACATATATCCAGATCCACTTTTCACCAACTCCACTATTATTCCCCATGGCCCAGATCAACATCTCTCCCCGGGGTTTTTGCAATAGCCTCCGAACTGACTCTCTCCACCAAAGCCAAAGTAATTCTCTTACAGCATAGGTCAAGTCAGGTCACTCCTCCAGACACACCTCCAGTGTCTTCCCATTTTATTCAGAATAAAAACCAAAGTTCTTACAATTACCTACAAAGTTTTACGTGATCTGATCTCCCAATGGTCTCTGCGACCTCATCTTCTACTGCTCTCCCCTTGGCTCGCTCCACTTCAGCCACACTGGCCTTGCTGTTCCTTGAACATGCCAGGCCACTCCAGTTTAGGGATTTGGCACTGACTGTTCCTTCTGTCAGGAATACTTTTCATGCAGATAATTCCCTTACCTCCTTCTGGTCTTTGTTCAAATATAACCTTCTCAATGAGACCTACCCTGACCACTCCATTTAGAATCTTGACCCATGCCCTGAACTCAGATCCTCCTTGATCTCTATTTTTTATTTATTTTTACCCCATAGAACTTATCACTTTCTAATGTCCTAGATAATTTACTTATTGTTTTTATTATTTTTAAAATCTATCTGCCCCTTCTAAAACATAAGCCCCACTAGGGTAGAGATCTTTGTCTTGTTATATTCCAAGCACCTATAACAGTTCATATAGTAGGCATACAGTAGGAACTCAATAAATACGAATGGAATAAGTCAATAGAACAAGGTGATTTCCAGTAGTAATAAATGCTATGAAGCAAATAACACAGTGTGATATGACTGAGAATAACTAGCACGGGCTTCAGTAGATTGAATGGTCTATATATGGGTGACTTGTAGTGGTGTGCTGGTAAGTATTTGGCAACAGACTTTCTAAAATCAAAAGCCCTGAGTTGTAGCTTTTGCTTATTTCCATAGTGTAAATATTCCCACCGTGGCCGATCTTAAGATACCACCACACCATCACTGAATAGGGGGAAGGAAAGAGATGAACCCAACCGGCTCTCACAGCTCTAACACACCTCTGCACTTGTATAGAATAGGAGTGTTCATATATGCTTCTTGAAGGAATCACTAGAATGTAAACTCCATGAGGACAGGGATTTCCTCTGTATCTCCAGCACCTAGGACAGTTCCCGGCAAAGCACAGTTATTTAGCAAATATTTCTTGAGTGAATGAATACACACGTAAGTACAGGAATTTCTTCACTCACTTTTACCCAGAAGGATACCAGGCATATTTGTCACCTGCGATAGATCATGTTTTGCTATCCCTCTCCTCCATATTACAAAATTATTCTTAGTAAAGTCATGAAGTGAAATGAATAGTAATAAAAAGGTCCAGAAAAGAAAAGCAGATAGTAAGAACTTTGTCTATATAATCATGACAATAAAAATAAATAAATATTACAATACAAAAAAGGAAAAAAGCAATTGATTCATACATTTTAATTACATTGACATATTTTTGGAAAGAAGAAAAACTATACTCACATATTGTTCTGTCACAGTAATCAATATTGTAACCATGATTTTTGAGCCTTCTGCAAATTTGCCAGTGACTTCATGAAAATTGATCTTCTTTGCATATTTATGTTCAGTAGGCAATATAGACAGATTTTTCCATCTAGTGTCACTCATAGTTAATTGAAAAATACTTTATTAATTTCAAATTTGAAAACCCTCTTTTTAAAAAATTTTTCTTTCTTTCTTTTTAAAGATTGGCACCTGAGCTAACATCTGTTGTCAATATATTTTTTTCTTCTTCTTCTTCTTCTTCTCCCCAAATCCTACCAGTACATAGTTGTATATTCTAGTTGTGGGTCCTTCTGGTCATGCCATGTGGGACGCTGCCTCAGGATGGCGCCTCACGGAGGAGCGGCGCTATGTCCACGCCCAGGATCCGAACGCGCGAAACCCTGGGCCGCCAAGGCAGAGCAGGTGAGCTTAACCACTGGGCCACCAGGCCAGCCTGGAAAAGACTCTTTCATTAAATGAGTTAATGTGTGTAAACAGATTAGAACAGTGTTTGATACATAGTAGGCCTTCAAAAGATGTTACTTTTCTTATCACTTCTTTTAATCATTTTATAGCTGGCTTTTTAAAGTTCCCATTGTTATTATAGAAGATAGACATATATATTCCATTTATTATCCAATTGATGAACATTTAGATTGTTTTTAGTGTTTTGCTCCAAATGTGGCTGCAATAAACATCCATATACATGTAAAAAAAAAAGGGGGGGGGGGTGCCAGCCTGGTGGCGCAGCAGTTCAGTTCTCACATTCTGCTTCGGCAGCCCAGGTTTGCCAGTTTGGATCCTGGGTGCAGACCTACACACCGCTTGGCAAGCCGTGCTGTGGTAAGCGTCCCACATATAAAGTAGAGGAAGACAGGCATGGATGTTAGCTCAGGGCCAGTCTTCCTCAGCAAAAAAAAGAGGAGGATTGGCAGCGGATGTTAGCTCAGGGCTAATCCTCCTCAAAAAAAAAAAAGAAAAAGAAAGGTTCGTTCATATGAAGCAACATATATGCAAATACGAAAAATCATAAGCATAGGATAAATTTGGCAACAATTCAAACAAATCCTATCTCACAATAAATTCTAGAAATTAAAATACTGTCTGTGATGGTTAGTTTTATGTGTCAACTTGAATGAGCTAAGGGATGCCCAGATAGCTAATAAAACATTATTATGTGTCTGTGAGGGAGTTTCCAGAAGAGATTAACATTTGAATCCAGAGATTGAGTAAAGATTGCCTTCACCAGTGCAGGCAGGCATCACCCAGTTTTTTGTGGGCCCCATTAGAACAACAAGGTGGAGAAAGGACGAATTTGCTCTTTGCTTGAGCTGGGACATCCTGTCTCTGCCTCCCTTGGACAATGGTGCTCCTGGTTCTTCAGCCTTTGGACTCAGACTGAATTATATACCACCTGCTTTCTTGGTTCTCCAGCTTGCAGACAGCAGATCATGGGACTTTTTGACCTCCATAATTACATGAACCAATTCCTGTAGTTTATATACATATGATAAATGTATGTTATGGGTTCTGTTTCTCTGGAAACATATTTATTCTTTGGAATTTACTCTAGTAGCTTTCAAATGTCTCCATAGTCAAAAAATTTTTTCATTAAAATATATTTACCGGGGGCCAGCCCCATGGCATAGTGGTTAGTTCATGTGCTCCACTTTGGTGGCCCAGGGTTTGGGGGTTCAGATCCCTGGCATGGACCTACACACTGCTCCTCAAGCCATGCTGTGGCAGTGTCCCACATTTGAAATAGAGGAAGATTGGCCCAGATGTTAGCTCAGGGCCAATCTTCCTCACCAAAAAAATATATATATTTACCAGAAAATTTGTCAAATATTTCTAATATATTTGGTTTCAGAAAAAGGTTTTTCTTCTGCAAAAATCAGAGAAATTTTCTGAATACTAAACATTAACACTGTTTAATCCATTGGTTTAGATGAGTGTCTAGTTCTTGGTGAAAACAATTTAGTTATTCAAACATTATCTTTTTTATTTCTTCCAGGAGTGTAAGACTGGCATCTTTTCTTATTCCCCCCAGCATTGTTCTTCAAAATTAAATTCTTTTTTCTAGATTTAGAACATGATCCCAAAAAGTTTACTTGTGCTCATTTTCAGTCAATCCTTGCTCCCAACCCTAGACCCAGGTAACCACTGATGTGCTTTCAGTGTCTACAGATTTGCCTTTTATGGAAATTTCATTAAAATGAGTTCATACAGGGGCTGGCCCTGTGGCTGAGTGGTTAAGTTCACGCACTCCGCTGCAGGCGGCCCAGTGTTTCGTTGGTTCGAATCCTGGGCGCGGACAAGGCACTGCTCATGGAACCACGCTGAGGCAGTGTCTCACATGCCACAACTAGAAGGACCCACAACTAAGAATATACAACTATGTACCGGGGGGCTTTGGGGAGAAAAAGGAAAAAAATAAAATCTTAAAAAAAAAAATGAGTTCATACAATATGTGGGCTTTAGTGATTGGCTTCTTTCACTTAGCATTGTGTTCTTGAAGTTCACCCACGTCGTAGCATGTGTCAGTTTTATCCTTTTTTGTTGTTAAATAGCATTCCATTGTACGGCTATACTAGACTCTGTTTATCCATTCACCAGTTGATGTTCATTGGGTTGATTCCACTTTTTAGCTATTTATGAAAAATGGTGCTATGAACATTTCATGTACAAGTCTTTGTGTGGACATACGTTTTTATTTCTCTTGGATAGATACCTGGGAGGGAAATTGCTGATTCATAGTTAAAGTTTAGATATCAGTTGTTGCCAAACTCTTTTCAAAGTGGTTGCACCATTTTACTTTACACCATTTTACTTTCCCAACAGCAGTGCTGGAGCACTCCAGTTTCTCCACATCCTCACCAACGTTTATCTTTTGGTTTATAGCCATTCCACTGACTATGTAGTGGTATCTCGTTTTGTTTTAATTTACATATCCCAAATGATTAATGATGTCAAGCATCTTTTCTTGTGCTTATTAGCTCTTTGTATCTTCATATCTTCTTTGGTGAAATATCTATTCAAATGTTTTGCCCATTTTTAAATTGGATAATTTATTTTTTTGTTATCAAGTTTTGGAGTATTTTTTATATTCCGGACATACATCTTTTACCAATTATTGAGAGTGAGGTATTGAAATGCCCAACCATAATTGTTTATCTATTTCTCCTTTCATTTCTATCAGTTTTTGTTTCATGTATTTTGGGACTTTGTTGTTAGGTGTGTATATATTTATAGTTGTTACATCTTCCTGATGTGTTGACTCTTTTATCATTATGAAATTTCCCTCTCATCTCCAGTAATTTTTCTTATCTTAAAGCCTATTTCGTCTGATATTAATACAGTCACTTCAGCTCACTTTCTATCTTTTTACTTTCAACCTGCCTGTCTTTGAATCTGATTTGTGTCTCTGATAGACAGCATATAATCAAATCTTGCTTTAAAAAAAATCTAATCTGACAATCTGCCTTTCGATTGAATTGTTTAGTCTATTCACATTTAATGTCATTACTGATATCGCTGGACTTATGCCTACCATTTTGCTATTTATTTTCTGTATTTCTCATGTCTTCTTGTGTTCTTCTGTCCCTGTTTGTGTTCTTTTGTGTTAAAAAAAATATTTTTTAGTGTACCATTTTAATTTATTGATTTTTAAACTATATTTTATTGAGTTATTTTCACTCATCCAAACTCGGTGAAAAATTTCACTCATTTCACTCACTCGAACTATATTTATACGTAGAGGGGTTTCTCTAGGGATTATAGTATTCAACTTGACTTATCACAAACTTCTTTAGGTTAATACTGCCTTAAATCTTGTTAGATATAGCAACTTTGCTCCAATATAGCTCCATTTCTTACCCCCTCCTTTGTGTTATTACTGTTACCTATATATTACATCAATACATGTTATAAACCCACCAATAGTGTTATAATGGTTGATTTATATAATCATATATATTTTAAAGAAATTAGAAGAAAAGAGAATATATATATTTGTATAGTTCTTTATATTTACCCACAAATATAACTTTCCTGGTGCTCTCCCCTTCTCTCTGTGGATTCAAGTTGCCACGGATATTTCTTCCTTTGAGCCTGAAGGACTTCATTTATGTTACATGTAAGTCAAGTCTGTCAGTAATGAATTCTCTCAGTCTTTGTTGATCTGGAAATGTTTTTATTTCATCTTCATTTGTTTTTTGTTGTTGATATTCAATTTATTTAAACTAAAAAAAGTCGTTATGCATTTCTGAAGGATAATTTTTTTGGACATGGAAATCTTGGCGGACAGGTTTTTTTTTCTTTCAGCATCTTGATTGTGTCATTCCAATGCCTTCTGGCCTCTGTTGTTTATGATTAGAAATAAGGCTCATCAGAACTGTACTTTATGAGTTCTGACAACTTGTTTTTCTCTTGCTGTTTTCAAAATTTTCTGTGCTTTGGCTTTCAGCAGTTTGATGATAATGTGTCTATATGTGAATTTGTTTACTCTACTTGGAATTCTTTGGATCTGTAGATGAATGTTTTCCCAGTAAGTTAGGAAGTTTTTGACCATTATATCTTCAAGTATTTTTTCTTTCCTTTTCTCTCTCTTTTTTCTTTCTGGGACTCTTATTACACATATGTTGGTATGATTGATGTCGTACCACAGGTCTGAGGCTCTGTTCCTATTTCTTCCATCTTTTTTATTTCTGTTCTTCAGCTTAGATCATTTCTACTCAGCTATGTTCAAGTTCAGTGATTCTTTCTTCTGCCATCTCAGATCTGCTGTTGAGTCCTTCTAGTGAATTTTTGATTTGTTATTGTAGTTTTGACTCTAGAATTTCCACTTGATTCTTTTTTGTAGTTTCTAGTTCTTTATTGAAATTCCTTATTTGTTGATTTATCATCATAATGTTTTCTTCTGATTCTCTAAACATAGTTTCTTTTAATTATTTGAACATATTTATAATAGCTGATTTGATGTCTTTGTTTGCTAAATATAGCATCTGGGCCCATTCAGGGACAGTTTTCTATTGACAGCTTTTCTTCCCGTTTCTTTACATGTTTCATATAGTTTGTTGAGAACTGGGCATTTCAAATAATGTATTGTGGTAACTCTGGATTCTGATTTTTTTCCCCCTGAGAGTTATTTCTGTTGTGGTTTGTTTTTTGTTTGTTTGTTATTTTATTGTTTTTTAGTGACTCGCCTGGGTTAAGTCTGCAGAATCTGTCTCTCTAGCAGTATTCTAGAGTTGTGCGTCTCGGGGTTTTTTTTAATCCTTATTTTTATTTTTTAGCTTGGTTTCCTGGGGGTCTGAATATCTTATGGTAACCAATGATTCGTCAGAGGTTTTGCTCAAAAACCTTGTGCCTATAAGGCTTCCACTCTTTGCCTATGAATCTGTGTGTGGGTTGAGGAGCACATTCAAAGCTCAGGCACTTTTCAAGTCTTCCTCAGGTTTTCCTTTCCAATGGGCCGATCCTGGTACTTCCTCGCGTATTTATAGCCTCCAAGTCAGCTAGAGATGTGTACAGAGTTTGGCTGCTCTCGGTCTCCCTGTACACGTGTGCAGCCTTCCAGCCAGGCAGGGATGTGTAGAGAGATCATCTAGTCCCTCTGCAGCTTTCTCATTTCCAGGACCTCCCTAGTGAATTTCTGATGACTTCTAAGTGGGGCTGCAACCTCAGGCTAGCAGACATATGGGCTTTCCCCGTGCATCTCCTACTGAGCTTGATATCTTTGCCAACAATACACCTTGACATTTGTTTTTTGCCCTCCATTTTAAATCAAGTCAGCCCTTTCCAGCAGCAAAGCTGCTGGTTTTCACAACCAGCCCTGCCCTGGGAGCGATACTGGGCCGTCCGTGTGGGAGGGGGAAGAGGGAGAGATGAGAGCAGCCCCAGGCCAGAACACCACAGAGTCCCACTGTTCCTACCTGAAGTTCAGCGATTTTTCATAAATAAACACTTCTTAATTTGTGTGTCTTTAGTCAACTTCCAGAGGCCTGAAATGGTTGTTTTGACAATTTTGTCCAGTTTTATATTTGTTTTTTGGTGAGAGAGTTTGTGAACTCTTCATTCTACCATCACCAGAAGTCCTGTCCAAGGGACTATATTTTTATTGTGGTGAAATACACACAACATAAAATTTGCCATTCTAGCCATTTGAAAGCATACAGTTCAGTGGCATTTGGTACATTCACAATGTTGTGCAACCATCATCACTGACTAGTTCTAGAACTTTCTCCTCACCCCAAAAAGAAACTCTGTACCCATTAAACAGTCACTCTTCACTCTCCCCTACCTTGAGTCCCAGCAACCACTAAACTGCTTTCTGTCTCTATAGATTTGTCTATTCTGGATATTTTATATAAATGGAATCATACAATACGTGCTCTTTTGTGTCTGACTTCTTTCACTTACTTGCTCTAGCATGTATCAGGGCTTCATTTCTCTTTATGGCTGAATAATATTTCATTTTGTATATACATATTATACATCTAATATGCCATAATAATATTCCATTATATGTATATATATTATATGCCACACTTTGTTAATCCATTCGTTTGTTGATAAACATTTAAGCATCGTTTGGCTACTATGAATGATGCTGCCATGAACATTTGTGTACGTTGTTGTTTGAACACTTGTTTTCAGTTATTTTGGGTAAACACTTAGGAGCAGAATTTCCAGGTCACAGGGTAATGCTATGTTTAACTTTTTGAGGAACTGCAAAACCATTTTCCACAGCTGCTGTGCCATTTTACATTCCTGCCAGCAATGTATGAGGGTTCCAATTTCTCCACATCTTTGCCAACACTTCTTACTTTTTATTTTATTTTTTTATCATAGCCATCCTAGCGGGTGTGAAGTGGTATCTCATTGTGGTTTTAATTTGCATTTCCCTAGTGACTAATGACATTGATCATTTTTGTGTGTGCATTTTTTTCAGCTTTATCGAGATATGGTTGACATATAACATTGTGTAAGTATAAAGTCTACAGTGTGTTGACTTGATGCGCTTACATAGTGCAAAATGATTACCACCATAATGTTAGCTCACACCTCCCTCAAACTATATGATTACTATTTCTTTTTTCTGGTGAGAACATTTAAGATCTACTCTCTTAGCAACTTTCAAGTATCTAATGCAGTATTATTAACTATAGTCACCATGCTGCACATTGTATCCCCAGAATTTATTCATCTTATAAGGGGAAGTTTGTATCCTTTGACCAATATCTCACGATTTCCCTCACACAGCCCCTGGTAACCACCATTCTATCCTCTGTTTCTATGAGTTTGGTTTTTTAGATTCCACATATAGGTGATGTAATGACATTGATACTGTCGTACACTTGTTGACTATTTGTATATCTTCTTTGGAGAAATATCTATTCAGGTCCTTTGCTGATTTATTAATAGAGTTCTTTGTCTCTTTGTTGTTGAGTTTTAAGAGTTCTTACACGTTCTAAATCCTAGACTCTTATCACGTATATTATTTGCAAATATCTTCTCCCATTTTGTGTGTTATTGTCTCACTCACTTGATAGTGTCCTTTGACGCACAACAGTTTTCAATTTTGATGAAGTCTAACTTACCTACTTTTTCTTTTGTTGCTCACACTTTTGGTGTCTATGAAACCATTGCCAAGTCTGAGGGACAATTTTAAAACTTAGTATTTTACTGTACATTGTTCAAGACTGAGTCCCACTGTTTGCAAATATTTTTGTCTTACTAACCTCATCTAAAACTTCACTCCAGAAAAAAAGATAACTCAGAAAAGAAAAATTACACACAACTATATCCTTTTTAAATTTTGAATCTGCTGTTTAAATGCAGAAATCTGTAGTAACACATGGGTTAGAGACACCAACTGTGCCCAAAGTGAGCTTGATGGAGCTCAAAGCATCCTGAACCGCTAAGAGCTTACTCTCCAAATAAGCACTTGTATCTGACTCCAGGTGCCTTGGGGACCAACTGTATAACTAGATTCCCAAAGTAGCTTTTATATAGAATACAATATTTATTAAGGATAAGTAATAAAAATGTGCTAATTTGAAGCCTATTCAAGAGTAACCACAGTAATTGTTTCAATTTAGACCAGTGGAAGTTTTTTTTTCAGGAGGATATTTTGTGACTGATACCATTCAGAGTTGCCTGAGCATGATGATAATAACAAATGACTGACTTCCTAGCTGTTTTATTATTGTTTGAAAATTCTGTACAGACAATATACCCCTTTATTGTTTGCACCCAGAATGGACAGCTTGTACTGCCCTGCTCTTGATATGTCCCTACTTTTCTCAGAAAAAAATGGTTCTCACAGTGTGCCTCCCAGGCCAGCAGCTTCCACACCACCTGGGAACTTGTTCGAAATGAACATTCTCAGCTCCACGTTGGACCTACTAAACCAGCAATTCTGGGAGTGCAGGCCAGCAATGCATGCTTTAACAAGCCCTCCAGGTGATTCTGATGCATGCTCAAGTTTGGAACCACCGTCTGAGAATACGGAACCTGCCACACCTAAGACTGGAGTTTAGAGCATTGGTCAGAACAGTGCTGAGATGGTGTGTAAGGCAGGAAGAGAGGTCACCCCCTCTAGGTTCTGGCAGACCTGGCCATCTGCCCCTTCTGCTGCCAGTGAAGAAAAAGGTCCCTGGCTAGCAGAGAGAACGTTTTAGATTCTAATCCTTCAAACAGTCTCCATGGTACTGTAGGGGAGGAAGACTTTTCCTCTACCTAATGTGGGTTCGTCTGGCCAGAGAATGAATTAAATTCACATGAGACATAATAGCAAGAGAAAATTAAACAAAGCTTTATGAGGACCATGGCCCGGGGCCTTTCTTCCCGGAGGAAGAAAGGGCACCAAAGAAGTGGGGTGCACAGAGTGGTTATATACCCCCAAACAGGGTGTTTCACACATGATTGAAATGTCCCTCCCACAATAGTCACAAGATTGCCCTGTCACAGTGCTTGATGGACACAGCAGGTAGTGGGTCTGCTATCTTGGCGGGCGCGTAGCAGGAGGCAATTCTAATGTCTCAAGCTGGGTGGTCACAGGTGAGTGCAGCAATCAGTTCCTAGCCTAAGGAAAGATGCTTAATCCTTAAAGAGATGCCAACGTTGGGAGGGGGAGGGAAGTCAGTTACAGGAGGTTACCAGACAAGCACAATAAACAAATGCAGATGTAAGTCCTTGCCTTCCCCATTGATTAAGAGTTTCTAGAGACAGGGTCATCTCCCCTTCCTGGTACAGAGAGGGAGATATCTTTACAGATGGAGAGTTCCCTTACAGTGTAAATATCTCCTACAGAGGGTAAGTAAATTCTATTTTTCAGTTGCTTTCCTGTCTGCAAAGTAACTAGCCTCAATAATCATCATGCCAAAGAGACATATCTTGGGGTGGCCATTTCCAGGTCCCCACAGTGCAAACACTGAATCGAAGGAGGATTCTTGGGGACTGTGGTTGCCAAGTGATGGGCTTTAATTTGGCTTCTTCTTTTCTTAGGGGTTCCTGTTGCCGTGTGACACTTAGCATCTGAGCCGCCACTCACACGCATGCTCCTCCCTTGGCTGTTGCCCCACGTAAATGCACCTCCAACGTCGGCAGCCCACGTCCTGTGATTCAGCCTCTGCAGAGAAGGCCCAGGCTCCCAATGTGCTAAGAATAGAATTTTCCATTTCAACATTATTTGAAAGAAGCTTTTCTCTGCTTCATTCATCAAATATTAAAACTCCACTAAATGCCAAGGAATTGTGCAGTGGGCTGGGGTTACAGTGATAAACAGACTGGCAACGCTCCCTGCTCTCAAAATGCTCTTTCTCTAGAAGAAGAGGATTTTAAAATGTAGATACAAATTGTGCCGAGTGTGATCATGATGTCCAACTGTTCCCTTCAGAAACGTGGGAGAGAAATGGATGCGTCCCACCCTTCCACTCATTTCACTACCTTACGATCTCTAAAGATGGGATTTCCAAAAGCCACGTGAAAAGATATGAATCCTTCCTAAAACCTTCAGAGAACTGCTTTCAGACTTGAGATCATCACTGACCTCATAGAAGCATCTAGACGTTGACATCTAGAAACATCTGGTGTTTCTAGAACATTTTACAAGAGAGGTAGTATGGTACATAATAATTGTAACTGCTTTGATATGTATGCCCTTTGGCCCAGTCACTTCTGGGAATCCCTCCAAAGGGGATAACGTAGTCTTTAGAAAAAAAGCTGTGCTGCTAAAGATAGTTACGGTAGCTTTGTATATTCAATAAACAAATATGGTACTCAGCTATTATTTGGCTAATGTGAGCAAATTACTTGAGCTCATTGGTTGTCACGGATAAAATGAGGTGATATCATACCACCTGAAACATCTACCTGAAAAAGTTTGTGAGGACTAATTGCGTGTGGGACAGCTGCATAGCACTAGACCTGACACAGAGCAGGTGCGTTCTGTGTGGGTTCATTTCACCTTCCTTTTCCAATCCTTTGAACTTTTAAATATATATGAGTCTACATAGTTTTTTATATTGCCACCACTTGCCTCTCAGTGGATCAAGTTTGCTCAGGGACTGTTACCTGTCTTCCCCTCCCTTGGCATTTTGAATGGTGGCATTCAGGTGTTGAATGGTTGGACTGTCCTAATCTCGACCACCGTCAAGTGTCCTTTCCTTGGTGCTGACTGCTGCTTCTGGTTTCCAGGCACCCCAGCCTGCGGTCCACGTGCAGGGACAGGAGCCCCTGACCGCCTCCATGCTGGCTGCAGCACCCCCCCAGGAACAGAAGCAGATGCTGGGTGAGTGACCCACGTGCTTGCAGAAGAGGGGGCCAGAGCCTGGTACTGACCTGGACACCAGGTCCACTCTTTACTGGGATTTCACCTGCTTTTTAATGAAATCTCTTCCCACAGGAGAACGTTTGTTCCCGCTCATACAGAACATGCATTCAAACCTGGCTGGAAAGATTACAGGGATGCTGCTGGAGATCGGCAACTCTGAGCTGCTGCACATGATGGAGTCCCCTGAGTCGCTCCGCTCCAAGATGAGCTGCTTCTCTGACCCTGGGGCTTCGCTCACTCAGCTCGGGAGGACGAGGGGCGGCCTCGCACACCTGGGAGCAGCAGAGAGAAGGGTCTGCTGCCCCATGACCTTCTTGGGCCTCGCCTGTGATTTGAGGGCGGCTGGGGTGTGGTATTTGGGAAAGTGGTCGGCACCAGAGAGGGGTGGGAGGGGCTCTCCTCAGATGTCACTGAGCCCCTGGAGATTTCTCACAGGTGGATGAAGCTGTGGCGGTTCTGCAGGCTCATCACGCCAAGAAGGAAGCTGCCCAGAAGGTGGGCGCTGTCGCTGCTGCTACCTCCTAGACAAGGAAAAACCGTATGTTTGGCTGTTCTTGTTTTCTGCAATGGTTTTGACTTGCAAATATCTTCCTAAAAGATTAGGGGCTGTGTACAGAACCATGTTTCTGCCACTTAACCTGGTAACTTGGGCAGGCTGGCACCTGGATTTTTTTCCTGTCATCTAGGTGAGTTAATATGGAGAAGAGAGGAGTACAGGTTGTAAATTATAAGGAGCAAACGACAAGAGCACCTGGTTGGATCTTTCTCAGGAATCACCTTGTTGGTCTGGAATAATGACGGATATATAAGGCGTTGTCATAATCACATCCCACAGCCTTATTTCTATGAGCATCTCCCTGGTTTGGCTTGAGGTTGGTGAGGTTAGCTGTGTGTGCAGCTACTGCTTAGCTCTGGGAACACAGCAGGCCACAGGCCTTGGTGTCAAAGGGGGAGAGACAGTCACATCTGACTACAGTCAATTCTGACACTAACTACTGTAGGGGAGGAAGACTTTTCCTCTACCTAATAATGGGTTCGTCTGGCCGGAGAACGAATTAAATTCACATGAGACAGAATAGCAAGAGAAAATTAAACAAAGCTTTATGAGGACCATGGCCCGGGGCCTTTTTTTCCAAAGGAAGAAAGGACACCAAAGAAGTGGGGTGCACAGAGTGGTTATATACCCCCAAACAGGGTGTTTCACACATGATTGAAATGTCCCTCCCACAATAGTCAAAAGATTGCCCTGTTGGCACAGCGCTTGATGGACATAGCAAGAGGCAAGTCTTGAGCTGGGTGGTCACAGGTGAGTGAAGCAATCAGTTCCTAGCCTAAGGAAAGATGCTTAATCCTTAAAGAAATGCCAACTTTGGGAGGGGGAAGGAAGTCAGTTACAGGAGGTTACCAGAAACAGGAATAAGATTATTATGCAGATTTAAGTCCTTGACTTTGGTATTGATTAAGAGTTTCTAGAGAGAAGGTCATCCCCTTCTTCCTGGTACAGAGAGGGAGGCACCTTTACAGATAGAGATTTCCTTTACAATGTAAATGTCTCCTAACAAAGGGCAAGCAAGTTCTACCCCTCAGAGCCTCCTTCCCTGTCCCAGTTTATCAAAAGCAATCAGCCTCAAATAATCCTCATGCCAAAGAGACATATCTTGGCGTGGCCAAGACCTGTCCCCCACACTACCCAGAGTTAGCACAGAGCCCACCGATTAAGGGCTCAGTCCCACAAGACTGCCCCCACTCAGACACCAGCCACAAATGGGGTCCCCATGCTACCTGCACTTCTGCTTAGTCAAGTACAAATTTGGAGGTTCCCACGACCCCCCTCCCTCAGGTTCGATAATTTGCTAGAACAACTCCTAGAACTCAGGAAAGAGGTATACTTATGATTACAGTTTATTATAAAAGCTACAACCCAGGAAGAGCCAAATGAAAGAGATGCATAGGGCAAGGTCGGGGAGGGAAGGGAGTGGAGCATCCATGCCCTCTCCAGGGATGCCACCCTCCCAGCATATCGATGTGTTCACCAACCAGAAGCTCCCCAAACAAACCACATTTAGAGCTTTTATGTGAAGTTTCATTACCTAGGCATGATTGATTGAATCATTGAGCATTGCTGACTGAACTCAATTTCCATTCCTTCTCCCCTCCCTGAAGATCAAGGGGTGGGGCTGAAAGTTCCAACCCTCTAGTCGTGTGGTTGGTTCCTCTGTGACCAGCCCCCATCTTGAAGCTATCTAGGGGCCTGTGACAGTTAATTTTATATGTCTACTTGACTGGGTCGGGTCACAAGGTGCCCAGATATTTGGCCAAGTGTTACTTCTGGGCGTGTCTGTGAGGGTGTTTCTGGATGAGATCAGCATCTGCATCAGTAGACTGAGTAAAGCAGATGGCCCTCCCCAGTGGGGGTGGGCCTCATCCAATCCACTGAGGGCCTGAATAGAACAAAAGGTGGACGAAGGGAGAATGAGCCCCTTCTCCCGCCTGGCTACTTGAGCTGGGTCATCTCATCTCGTCTCTTCCTGCCCTGCACTGCGATTTACACCATTGGTTCTCCCGGGTCTCCGCTTGCAGGTGACAGATCGTGGGACTCCTCTGCTTCCATAACTGCATGGGCCAATTCCTCATAATAAATCTCTGCCTATAGATATGTATCTTATTGGTTCTGTTTCTCTGCAGAATCCTGACACATATAGGACCTCGCCAAGAGTCACCTCCCTGGTGTAAACTCAGGTACGGTCAAAAGTGGTTCATCATGAATAACAAAAGGCACTCATCACTCAGGAGGGTTTTAGGAGCGCTGTGCCAGGTACTAGGGACAAAGACCAAATATATTTTTTATTATACCACACCCACATAAAGGATATATGTCAGATTCTTCTTAAGAGTGACCTTGTTGGTCTGGAATAGTGATGTGTACACAAGGAGATCTCATAATCAGATCCCTCAGCCTCATTTCTTTTCTTTTTTTTTTTTTGAGGAAGATTAGCCCTGAGCTAACATCTGCTGCCAATCCCCCTCTTTTTGATGAGGAAGACTGGCCATGAGCTAACATTAGTGCCCATCTTCCTCTGCTATATAGGTGGGACACCTACCACAGCATGGCTTGTCAAGCAGTGCCATATCTGCACCCAGGATCTGAACTGGCGAACCCCAGGCCGCCGAAGCAGAACATGTGAACTTAACCGCTGCACCACTGGGCTGGCCCCCCTCAGCCTCATTTCTATGAGCAGCATCCCCCTTGTTTGGCCTGAGGTTGGTGAGGTGGGCTATGTGTGCAGCCACTGCTTAGCTCTGAGAACACAGTTGGCCATAGGCCTTGGTGTCAAAGTAGGAGAGACAGACACACCTGACTACAGTTACAGTGTGAATGTTCCAGTCGACTTCTAGACCTGGGGGCCATGGCCTCTGTCTACAGGGGCTTGGATGAGTGAAGCTTAACTAGGGCTTCCGATGAGGACTGCTGGGTGCTTCCAGATGGAGAAAGGAGAGAAAGGAGCAGAGGCAGAGGCAAGGAAAAAGGGCACGAGGTAAGGGCCAGAGCTGGTGTGTAGGTCGGGGTTGACTTGACCTAGCCATGGCCCCTTGTCAAGTGCTCTAGGAGCCTTGTTATCAACAGCAGTGAATTAAGAAGGGAACTCTAGAGAATTTAAGTTTCTTCTGAAGAAAGATCACCCTGCGAACCAGCTGGAGGGTGGACTGGAGGGAGAGACCCACCATCAACTATCCCCTAGGCTACTGCATTAGCTTCCTGGTCTCCACGGTTCCACCCAATCCATTCTGGGCATAGTGGTCAGAGAACTATTTTGAAACATAAATGTGACCATGGAACTCCCCATTACAACCTTCAACAGCTTCTCAGAGCCCCCAGATCCTCCACACGGTTTACAGGGCCCTGCATGGTGTGGCCCCTGCCCACCTTTCCTGCCTGATTTCATGCCCTCTCCCCCACCCCGCTCTCCCTCCACACTGCCCTTTCAGTTCCTTGAGTGTGCAGAAGCTGTCTCCTCTCCCTGAAATCCTTTTTCCTGATTCCTCCTTTCCCTGGCTCCTCCTCCTCCAGGTTTCAGCTTAAATGTGACCTCAGGGAGGTGTTAACCCATTGTTGTCTACCACGTATGTCAATCTGCGATTTATGTATTTGTTGGTTTATTCCAAAAGTCGGCAAACTTTTGTCCTAAAGAGCCAAGTGGTAAGTATTTTAGGCCTTGCGGGCTATAGGTCTCCCGCCGTTGGAGTGTGAAAGCGGCCATACAATACTCAAAAGATTGATCGTGGCTATGTTCCGATAAAACCTTATGTACATTGAAAACCAAATTTCTTATAATTTTAACGTGTCTCGAAATATTATTCTTGTTTTGATTTCTTCTTTCCAACTATTTAAAACTGTAAAATCCATTCGCAGCTCCCGGGTTGCCCAGAAACAGGCAGGCGTGGGTGGCGCGCGGACCCTGGTTTACCAGTAGATTATTATTTGCCGACCTGGGCTGATTCGGCCGAGTATTGTCTCCTGCAGCACTGAGCACCTGGAACATCGAAAGCATCAGGACCACATCACTTTGTTCCCCACGGTGCACCTGACACAGCGCCCGACACTTACCAGGGCCAGAGGCGCGTTTGGCCTGCGCTGGAGTGGGCGGGGTCTGCGAGCGCGGGGCGGGGCCGGGGCGGGGCCGGGGCGGGGCCGGGGCGGGGCCGGGGCGGGGCCGGGGCAGGGGCGGGCCGAGCTGCGGCTTCCGGCACGGGCGCGCGGAAGTAAGATGGCCACCACCAAGCGCGTGCTGTACGTGGGTGAGCAGTCGCGGGCGCTAGGCAGATTGCCGGCGAACCGGCCCCGAGTGGGTCCGGGTTTGGGGTGGGACACGTCTCCGGACGCGGAGGGCGACGAACAGCTGTCTAGGCCGGATCTCTGGCAGTATTGCCTTGCTTCAGAGTGTTAGCCCGAACATCACGATTTTTCCGGCTCTCTTTCAAGTCCGCTAAACTCTAACCGGAACTCTTCACCTCCTGGACTCGGAGCATTGATAGAGGGGTATTATGGGCCTCCAGATCCTCGCGCCCATTCATTTTGCAAACATTCACGGTCGCGATGGCTCAGCCCCGGTCCTTACCCTAAAGGAAGGAGTTCCCAGATTAGCCAGGTAGAAATGAGAATAACCCCAGTAGCACAGTTTGATGAGCGCTTTAGTGGGGATGGACAAAGATGACGTGGGCTTGGGAGCGGGGAGAAATGACCCCTCCATCTGGAGAGGTGAGAGCAAACTTTTCAGGATGCGGTGACGCCGGAGCTGATGAGCCTGAGTTATCCAGGTAGCCAAAGTAGGGGCAAGTGTGAAAGGGAACAGCAAGAGCAAAAGCCCAAAGGTGTGCAAGAGTCTTACTCTTGGGAGCAAGTGTGTCATCTTGCGGGATACCCAGGGAATTGGGGAAGCAAAGGGAAAGAGGCTGAAGAGGTGGGCGGGGCTCCGGTTATGAAGCGCCTTGTATATACTGCGGAGGAGTTTGTACTTTATCCTGAGGACGGTGGGAAACCTTTGAAGGAGTTGAAGCAGGGAAGTGATGGGTTAAAATCTGCGCGTTCCCAGGATCGTTGTAGTTGGCTGTGTGGAGGAGAGGGAGGTCAGTTAAGCTATTGCAGGACCAGCCCGCTGGCGGTGGCGTAGCGGTTAAGTTCTTGAGCTCCGCTTTGGTGTCCCGAGATTCCCAGGCCCGGGATTCTGGGCGCGGACCTACACGCCGCTCATCAAGCCATGCTGTGGGGGGGCATCCAGTATACAAAATAGACGAATATTTACACAGATGTCAACTCAGGGCCAATCTTCCTCACACACAAAAAAGGAAGAAGCTATTGCAGTAATCCTGGGGCTAGATGAAGGGGTCTGAAAGAAGGGTGAAGAGAGAACTGTGCTTCATAGTAAGGGTGAGGGAGCAGATGAGATGGGTGCTTATGTACCCATAAGACTAAATGGAAAGACACTTCCCCTGTGGCTATAGCATGCTAACTGGGCTGCAGGGACTTCTCAAGAGAATGGAGGACAGTGGTACAGAGGCTCTTGGCTTCTTTTTAGGTGGACTGGCAGAGGAAGTGGACGACAAAGTTCTTCATGCTGCTTTCATCCCTTTTGGAGACATCACAGATATTCAGATTCCTCTGGATTATGAAACAGGTGAGTCCTTTTAGTGTCTCCCGTGTTCAGAATTTTCCTACTCGGAAAAGAACTTAAAATTTTTTTAAAGGCATATCACAGAGCATTCTAAATATGGTTGGTATGTAGGAAAGTTCGGGAGGAGGGTGCCTCAGTAGGGCAGCATGACGGTGATCTTGATGCAGAAGGAATGTTCTGAGGCTTGCAGTTGTGAGCTATAACATAACTTTGCAGAGAGTCCTGTATGTTGGGTTTGAGATAACAAAATTTTCGGTAGCCCAGAAGGAAGATAGGTTTTGACCTACATGGACATCTGACTGTTGTTTCAAAGTGCCTGCCGGGTACCCTACCATACCTGCCCCCTTCTTGGCAGCTGTGCTGTTAAACAGGGCAGCAGGAAAACCCAGCTCCAACAGTGGGGCCTTGGCCTCTGTGCAGCTGGGTAAGTTTTCCTTCAATTGGTATCACAGTTACAGTTCAGTTTTCTATTTTACCTTTGTTGTCATTTTTAAGATTGGAGCTTTAGGCCCAGCTCCATGATCGATCCTGCATATGTATTGTTAGCAAGGTCTTTAAACTCTCTGGGCCTGGGACCTTTGTAAAAAATGATAAGGTTATATTCGTTCTCTAAGGTTACTTGGGAAATTAAATTAACATTGTTGTGCTTGGCCCTTTGTAGTTAGATCAGCATTTTCCTGAAGATAAAGGCTGAGCATCCTTATCCAGGTTTTAGGATTCATGCTTTATGCACAGTTGATGCTCACAGTGTATATTTGGAATAAATAATTGGTAGGTTAAATGACTTCATTTTTCTAGCTGCCTTGCATGCAAAGGTTAAGGTTTTAATTTGGCTTTGGTAGAAGAATCAAATGCTTGTTTTTAAAGATTAAAAGTATAGCTCATTAGCTGTCTTCACTAAAAAAGTAGCTATGTTCATTAGCTGTATTGCTTAAAATGTCATTTAGACTAAGAAGAATCAAAGAGTGAGATTCCTTCTTCCCACATAGTGATTGGGTGGAATTTCTAGTGTCTGGATATGGCACGTGACTGACTTCACTTCCATTGTGACCATCTGTTTCTTCCCCTTGCCCCAAAACAATTACTTGTTTTTGTTTCCTCTTTTTTCAGAAAAGCACCGAGGATTTGCTTTTGTTGAATTTGAGTTGGCAGAGGTGAGAAGATTCTGTGTTAGCTATGTTTAGTCTTTGGCTTGTGTCAGTGTTGTCACCGATGACAAAGGGAGCTGTTCTCCATTCGGCTAGGTTTCTCGGCCCCATGCTCATGCTTCCAGAAAGACAAGAAGTGCTGTTTGAAGGAAAGTTCCCTCTCTTAATCAAACTGTAGACCATGGTTGGCATCACAGACCTGCCAGGTCCTGCCCTTCTTGCTCTGCAGAGCTCCTTCAGCCCTGCTCATTGGCATTCTTGCCTGGCAGCGCTGGTGATTAGTTCTCATGCCTCCCACTAGATGGCAGATGGCTGTACCACCAGCTCCTCAGTCAGCCAGGAGGTGCTCTCTGTGAGACACACACAGCCCCTTGGCAGGAAGGATAGAGGTGACTTTGTCTTGTTTTTATTGCTACTGAGTATGTTTTTAGACACCACAAAAAGCTAAACTCCTACCTGGTCTTTTCTTGGCAGGATGCTGCAGCAGCTATCGACAACATGGTACGGCTGGGAATCTTCATTCTTACTAAAGCTTTTTGGTGGTACAGAGGGTCCTTGTTCATATATTGGTTTGCTGAACCTCCAAAGTTACAAGGGTGGACCTACAAAGTTACATGGCGAAGTAAATATTGTCATCCCGTGAAAATATTCACTGTGAATTGATCACTTAGAAGATTAGCCCTTACTCAAACATCCTTCCCCAAATAATATAAATCTGAATCGTCCTTATTGGCCAATCTCTCACTGGCTGCCCCATGTCTAGGATAATAAATTGCAAATACTATGTAAACTGCTTGTACAGTGAATTGCGTATTTTGCCAACGAGGTAGGATTTCACGAAGTGTTAGAGGAATTAACAACTGAGAAGAGGAATTCGATAAGGATAATGACAGGGTGTGCTACACTGCAAATGATTTGAATCACTTGGAGAGGTCCTTGGGGAAAATGCTGAAGCTCTTGAGTCCTTCTTTGAGATCCTTGTGATTTTCACATGAGATACAAAGTGCAAAGATGTCGTACCGTACTGTTGCTAGACTTGTTGGAAAAAATACTGCAAATTAATCGGCACCCGTTACTACTTTGTTCTACAAATTAGTGCGTAGTTAAACCTGAATTTTAACTATAATAAATTGATTTTCATTATTTTTAGTTTCATCACAACGAAGTCCCAGTCAAATGTTTTTTTCCTTTACTTTTTACCATGAAATTTTCTTCACTGCTCTCTAAATGGATTCACATTAAGTGACCTTTGGAGCTGGCCGTGTGGCACAGTGGTTAAGTTTGCATGTTCCGCTTCAGCGGCCTGGGGTTCACCAGTCCGGATCCCGGGTGCGGACCTACGCACCGATTATCAAACCATGTTGTGGCAGGTGTCCCATATATAAAGTGGAGGAAGATGGGCACAGATGTTAGCTCAGGGCCAGTCTTCCTCAGCAAAAAGAGGAGGATTGGCGGCAGATGTTAGCTCAGGGCTAATCTTCCTCAAAAACAAAAAAACCACATTAAGTGACCTTTCATGGTACCAATTATCTTTGGATAATAAGATTCTCCTTTATTCCTGTTCTGTTACCCGTTCACCAAATATATTCCTCAGCTCTCAGAGAAAGAGCACTTCTCACCATTTCAAAGCTGATCTTGGCTTTGGAAGGTGACCTCAGGGACTTGGAAAGTACAGTTATCCTTGTAATTAGAGCACCCTGAACCTGGAGTTGCTGTTGGTAGCACAGGTCTTTGCTGGTGCTGGAAGACGGGAGGTGTGTGAGGGGTCCAGGAAGGAACTTCCCTGTACCCAACTCTGCCCTGTGGCGGTACAGAGCTCGCTAGTAGGGGCTCAGGGGTTAAGGGAGAACAAATGAGCAAGTCTCAGATGTATCAGAAGCAGGTGGAAAGCTGTCTGACTCTCTTTCAACCTAACAGTTTAAGCAGCTGGATTTTTAATCTTTTCAGAATGAATCTGAACTCTTTGGACGGACAATTCGTGTCAATTTGGCCAAACCAATGAGGATTAAGGAAGGCTCTTCCAGACCAGGTGAGTGGGGGCAACTACACATTCCCCATCATGTCCTCCAATGTGGCCTTGGTTGCAATTTTATCCGTATTTACTTGGAATGAGTACCGCTCCTGGTGGACAGGTGTAGAGGATGTCCACGTTGGTGAAGGCCGTGCGCCACCTTTGTGGGAAAATAAAGTTTGTGTTTCTCAGGATAATCGTTCCCCTTAGGAGACAAACCCTGCCTGATCTCCTCTCTCCCAGTTTTCTCGGCACTCCCTTCCTGGCGTGCTCCCCGGCTAGAACCGGCAAGAGCTCCGCCTTTCCCTTTAGCGTACCTTCTCACTTAGCCCTGCTGAGAGCTGGCCTTCAGGGCTGACATTCCCCACGAACTTTCCTTACCCTTGTGAGTTCCCAAAGCGGAATCCTCCGGCCCAGTGGGCCACGTAGTGTGTTCTCCTTTGCTCACCAAAGCAGCTAATTAGCAGTTGGCTGATAGCTTGAGTTTCTTCACGTTTGTTTGATTCTTTCCCTGCAGTTTGGTCAGATGATGACTGGTTGAGGAAGTTTTCTGGGAAGACTCTTGAAGAGAATAAAGAGGAAGAAGGGTCAGAGCCTCCCAAAGTGGAAACCCAGGAGGTGAGGTTGAAGGCTGGGCTGCCAGAGGGGAGGCTGGTGCTTTCCGCAGGAGACTTTTTTTTTTTTAAGTTTTTACGGGAATTTGCAAGTGTGCGTACAAAAGCAGAGAGAGTAAAGAATGAACTCTTAGTCCTTTGGTGAAGGCAGTATTAAGTGAACTAGAAGGAGAGGCGTTGGTTCTCTCATCCTCGTGCTCTGCGTCCTGAGCTTCTCTGCTCCCCTCAGGTCCCGCAGGCCTGAGTGAGGAAAGTCATGAGTGCTCCCCTTCACCCTCCTGCTCAGTCCCCTCCTTCACCGAGGCGACACAGGCCTCCTGCTCCTGCCCTGACGCAGGGGAGGCAGGATAGGGTCGTGGTACCTTCCTGTCAGTCTGTGCATAGGTTCAGGGTTCTCCCTGCCTAAGAGAGCCTGCCTTGGCGTTTGCTCCTGACTCAGCATACTTCTCTGAGCACAGTCCCCTGCCTCCGCTCCCCTCCTTGTGACTGTTGTTCTTCTGGATTTCTTTCTTAGCTCATGGATCTCTCTTCTCGGCCAAAACAGTAGCAGTCGCTCTGATTTTTCACAGCTTCTCCTGTGCTATTGACTTTCCTGGTCTCTGTTCCAAGTCCTGAGCTTTAGATGTTTCTGCTTTAAGTCTCACAGGCAGCTTAAAGTTCCCTAAAATGGATGCCCTCCCTTCTCTAAGCCTGTTCTTCCTGTGTTCTCTAGCTTGTCAATTTGCTGCCATCCATCCACACATTGACCCAAGCCAGAAACTTGGACACAAAGCAGAGCACCATAAATGGCCCTCACAGTGGAGTAACGCTAGGGCATCCTAGACCCCTCTTTAAAATAGAGGTAATCCTTGGGGCTGGCCTGGTGGCACAGGGGTTAAGTGCACAACTTCTGCTTCGGCACCCCGGGGTTCGCTGGTTCGGATCCCGGGTGCAGACATGGCACCACTTGGCAAACCATGCTGTGGCAGGCGTCCCACATAGAAAGTAGAGGAAGATGGGCACGGATGTTAGCTCAGGGCCAGTCTTCCTCAGCAAAAAGAGGAGGAGTGACAGCAGATGTTAGCTCTGGGCTAATCTTCCTCAAAAAAAAAAAAAATTAGCGCCAATCCGTTATTATATTCTGCTAACTTTTCCTCTTAAATCTTCCTTGAATCCCACCTCCCCTGGTTGTTCCGTCATCCTAGTGGAGCCTCTCATCTCATCTGGATAATTGCACTAGCTTCCTAACTAGTCTTCTGGCTGCAGTCTTGCTCTCCTCCAGTCTTCCACAAAGAGCTCTAAAATGATCTTTTTAAAGGACAAGACTAATCGTCTGACCCTCCTGCTGAGAGCTTTGCAGTGGCTCCCCATCCCTGGCCCGCAGGATAGTCTGGGAGGGCCTCTCCGAGCTCTTGACCCTGCCCCCCCCTCCACGCTGCAGGCCACCATACACTCTTGGTGGAGCCAGTCTTTGTGTTTGCCTGTATGTCTTTGTTTGTGTACAGGCTACTCAAGAGCTCATTGCCTTTCCCTTTCTAGGCAGTAAATTCTGTGAGGATAGGGGCCTTTGTATTAGGCTTGTTAATAAAAATGTGGGTTAATGTGATTATGAGTGTGGACTTGGGTGGGGGGCGGGGAGCATTTAGATTTGAATTCCAGCTTCCCCACTTGCCATCTCTGTGACCTTGGGCAAGTTATTGAACTTTACCGCGCCTCAGTTTTCCCATCTATAAAATGGGGAAGATAGTGGTACTGATAAGGGTGGTTGTGAGGATTGAATGAGGTAATATACATAAAGCGTTTAGAATCGTACCCAGTACGTGGCAAGTGCTATGTGAGTATTTGCTGCTGCTGCTATGTCACTGGTGTTGTTAGTGGCAAATAATAGTCATAGTATCCTCAGTGCCCAGCATGATACCTCAACACGTGCTTGTTAAACCAAACCATAAACAGGTTAAGAACATTTGACTTTTCTCTTTGGAACAAGTGCGACAGCTGTATTAAATGTCTCTGCTTAGCCTCACGTCTACTTGGGGTATAAACAAGGTCCCAGTCTCCTCCATTGGCTTCTGAGCGCTTAGACCCAGGCCAGAGGGCTGCCCTCCTTGCTTCCATTGTAGCCGGCCTATGGGTATCCAGGGCTACACATAGAAGGAGGGGATGGTGTTACATAAATGGGTCCACTTAACTGGAGTGAGGTGAGTGGGCTTGCACTGGGGTTTGAAGTTGTTGAGAGTTGGGTATTGCGGGCCAGAAAAGTGTTCTGTGAGTGCAGGGCAGGGTGAAGCAAGCTGATGTGTATGAGGGCCAGTGTGACGAGATAACATGTGCCTGTGGGGTGGGGCTCGAGTAGATAGTGCTGAGATCTCCTGTCACTAGACATCCAGCTGCGTGCTGTGGCTGTCGCCCCCACCTTCTGTGACCCCATGGAGTCCCAAGGCCTTCCCTGTGAGCACCTTGCTCCAGCTTGCTCGCTGCAGCTGGGTTCTGGGCGTGTGTTCAGAAGAATACTCGCTCTCCTGCTTGGGGAGTTGGGGAGTTCTCTCTAACCTGGCGATTTCTTCTGTGCCTAGGGAGAGCCCACTGCAAAAAAGGCCCGGTCAAACCCTCAGGTGTACATGGACATCAAGATTGGGAACAAGCCAGCCGGCCGCATCCAGATGCTCCTGCGTTCAGACGTCGTTCCCATGACAGCAGGTGAGCAGGGCTCCGGTCAGGATGGCCAGGAGGCTGGTGGCTGAGCTGTGAGCCTTCCCAGGGTCCTCGATGCCTCAGTTCTTCTGTCCTAGACATTGTTTCTGACCTGAATTGATTTGCATCTTGTATCCTGAGACCTAGTAACAGATGAGTCAACTGGCATCTTTGAAGTTTTATAAGTCCTGGTTTACAATTTTTTAATAATAGTTTTTTGGCTTTTGTTTTTAATACAAGTAAACAAGTATTCATGCTTAAAAAAAAAAGAGGGCTGGCCTAGTGGTGTAGTGGTTAAGTTCGCACACCCTGCTTTGGTGGCCTGGGGTTCGCGGGTTTGGATCCTGAGTGCAGATCTACACACCGCTCATCAGCCATGCTGTGGCAGTGTTCCACATATAAAATAGAGGAAGATTGGCACAGATGTTAGCTCAGGGGCAGTCTTCCTCAAGCAAAAAGAAGAAGATTGGCAACAAGGTTAGCTCAGGACAATCTTCCTCACCAAAAAAAAGAATACCACACATAAATTCCAACTGTATTGAAGTAATAAATTGAAAGCTTAAGTCTTCTTCCTCTCTCTACATTCAGCCTTACTCTCTAGAAGTGACTACTGTTGGGTCAGTCACATGGCATAGTAGTTGGTTTTGCACGCTCCACTTCTGCAGCCCAGGGTTCACCCAATTCGGATCCTGGGTGCAGACCTACCCACCGCTCATCAAGCCATGCTGTGGCGGCATCCCACATAGAAGAACTAGAAGGACTTACACCCAGGATATACGACTATGTACTGGGGCTTTGGGGAGGCAAAAAAAAAACAAGGAAGATTGGCAACAGATGTTAGCTCAGGACCAATCTTCCTCACCAAAGAAAAGCATACTTAAAAAAAAAAATCTTTAAAAGAAAAAAGAAGTAACTACTGCTAACAGTTTCTTGAGTATTCTTTCCAGGTTTAAATATTGACATCTATTTATTCTTTTTTTAATCTAAAATTTATTATATAGTTTAAAAAGTCAATTTCAAAAAGCTTGTTTTGAAAAACAGCAGTCCCCTGGTGCTGTGCCCCCGCCCTGCCCCACCACCGACAGCATTTGCTTCTCCTCAGATGCAGCCACTTTCAACTCTTAGTTGATTCTCTTGGTTTTTACCTCCTTGTTGGTAGGTAACAGATTTATGTTGCTACTTCCTGGTGTTTTCATTTTAAGCATTATTTATTAGCTTCCCACCTCAGAGGATAAGGAATTGTTAGCTTTTTAAGTCACCTGTGCTGCCCCTTCATCTTTCTCACGTCGTTTCCATAATTTCGGTTGGGTCCCAGGTCACTTTAACTATATTAGCATCATCCTGTGATAACTTCCTTTCCGCATAGCATTTTGTTTTCCCCAGAATTTGTAATTGTCTTGTTTTCACATTTGCTTAGTCTTCTATGTGTTTATTCCTGATTCTCTCCCAAATCCTCCTGCCTGTGTAAATGTCTCATCGTGTTCAAACCCACCAGATGTTCTGTCAGTTTCACTTTCTTGTGGACGTTCCTCCGGGGAGAACCTCTGACCTCCTCCAGCCTGGGCGGGTTGCCCTCCAGGCCCACTGCACAGCTGTTGTCATGGGATCTCCTATTTTTGCCTCTTATGTTGGAACCTCTGTTGCTTTTTTGGTTTATTCCCTTATTTCAGTAGAGGACGTACTTCTGTAGCTTCTGGAGAAAAGAACTTGGGAGGTAAGTATTTTGAGACTAATGTATGCAAATATCTACCCTCCCACTTGATTGATAGTTTGGGCGTAGAATTCTAGAGAAGTCTGATGTCGTTCTGATCTTTGGTCCTTTGTACAGAATCTCTTTTCTTTTCTTTTTTTTTTTTTTTTTTTTAAAGATTTTATTTTTTTCCTTTTTCTCCCCAAAGCCCCCCGGTACATAGTTGTATATTCTTCATTGTGGGTCCTTCTAGTTGTGGCATGTGGGACGCTGCCTCAGCGTGGTTTGATGAGCAGTGCCATGTCCGCGCCCAGGATTCGAACCAACGAAACACTGGGCCGCCTGCAGCGGAGCGCACGAACTTAACCGCTCGGCCACAGGGCCAGCCCCCAGAATCTTTTTTTTTCTGTCTAGAGCTGGGCTGTTCAATACAGTGGCAACTAGCCACATGTGACTACTTAAATTTAAATTAAAATTTAGTTCCTCAGTTACACTATCCAAGTGCTTTAAAGCTGTTAGAGAACGCTGGTCTCCAGGCTGGAGGGTCCTGTGTTCTCAAACTGTGTCCCTTGGGAATAGATGTCTTTCCATCCATCAAGCTGGATATTTGGGAGGCCCTATTGTATTAGTTTTCTCTTGCTGCTCTAACAAATTACCACAAACTTCGCAGCTTATGAGAACACAAATTCATTATCTTACCATTCTGTAAGCCAGAGTCTGACCCGGGGCTCACCAGGCTAAAATGAAGATTATGGCCAGGTTGCCACATTCCTTACTGGGAACACTAGGGCATCCGTTTCCAGGGTCAGTCAGGCTGTTGGCAGAATTCAGTTTCCTGCATCTGGAGACTGAGGTACCCATTTCCTTGCTGGCTGTCAGCTGAGGATTGTTGCTTCTAGAGGCTTGTGGCCCCTTTCCTCTATCTTCAAAGCCAGCAATGGTGGATCCAGCCCCTCTCACGTTATGAATCTCTCCTGCCTCTTCTTCTGTCGCTCCTCTCTAACGCTCCCTTTCTGACTTCAGCTGGGAAAGATTCTCTGCTTATAGGCTTGCGATTGTGTTAGGCCACCGGGATATTCCAGGCTGCTCTCCCCATCTCAACGTCCAGAACCTTAATCACATCTGCAGATACCTTCTGCCATGTGCGGCATAACGTGTTCTCAGGCCCCAGGGACTGGGGCAGGGACGTCTTTGGAGAGCCATTAGTCTGCGTACCATGCCCATCAGTCAGGACAGTCTTAGCTTTTGGTTTGGGAAAATTTCCTTGAATTATTTCCTTGCTTCTGTCCCTTCTGATTCTCTCTTCTCTCTGGAACTTTTCTAAGTGTTCTTTTTGGTAGTGCTCTGTGCTTGTTTCATGGATGTAATACAATCTCATCTTGGGATATTACTAAAGTTTCTTCTTCTGATACAGTTTATGTTTCAGGTTGCTTTTTCCTGGGATTTTTTGCTTGGTTGGTTTTGGGTCTGTTTGTTTTGGTCTTTGCTTTTCACATCAGATGTCTTCCTCATATTTAAGAATGGGGCCCGAAAAGTCTGCTTGGAAACTCCCTGGACGTTGGTAGGGGTGCGACTGAGGCTTCCACTGTAGGGTGATTCTCTCTGTCGGATCCCGGATGTCGGTCTCCCTGGGTTATGTTCTCTTGGAGAGAGCAGAGTCCCCAGAGAAGACTCAAGTCTCCTGCTGGAGGCCCTGTGTCCAGCTGTCTGCCTTGTTGGTGCAGGGAGACGGTATATAAACTTCCCCTTAGCCTCCATTTGCCATTACGGTACCTCCACCCTCAGCTGTGCGTGGCACGTCCCAGTGCAGAGACCTCAGCTCGAACCTACCAGAGAGGAGACTACCAGCTGGGACGGGGGAGGGGAGAGGCTCGGATCTGGGGTTAGCTACTTTCTTAAATAGGCTTTCAACTAGACTTACTGTTTTTAGATCTACTTTTACCCTTGTATCTGAGGTTTTGGTGTATCTGCAACATACATGGAGTTGCTTCTCTGCTTTACCAGCATAAGATTCCGCTTTCTTAGGTCTGCTGTATCAGTTATGACTCATCTACTTGTTTTCTAGCTTTCAAAAATTTTTTGTTGCTGTTGTCTCTTCTCTCTTTCTCTCCTTTTTTTTTCTTTTGTCATTTTATCCATTTTTAAGTGTACAATTCAATGGCATTAATTGCATTCACAATATTGGACAACCATCACCACTATTTTCAAAATTTTTTCATCACCCCAAACAGAAACTCTACCCATTAAACAACAGCCCCCCATTCTCCTCTCCCCCTAGGCCCCTAGTAACCTCTAATCTACTTTCTGTCTCTCTGGATTTGCATATTCTAGACATTTCGTACAAATGGAATTATATGATAGTTGTCCTTTTGTGTCTGGCTTGTTTCACTTATCATAATGTTTTCAAGGGTCGTCTATGTTGTAGCACGTGTCAATGCTTCATTCATTTTATGGCTGAATAATATTCCATTGTATGGATAGTCCACATTCTGTTTATCCATTCATTTGTTGGTGGACACGAATATTATTTCCACTTGCTATTGTGAATAATGCTGCTATGAACATTCATGTACATGTATGTGTCTGAATCCTTGTTTTCAGTTCTTTTGGGTATGTACCTAAGAAATGCTGGGTCATGCGGTAATTCTCTGTTTAACTTTTTGAGGAACTGCCCAGCTCTTCTACAACAGCTGCACCATTTCACATTCCCACCAGAAGTGTATAAGGGTTCCGATTTCTCCATATCCTCACCGACACTAATTGTCTGTTTATTATAGCCATCCTAGTAGATGTGAAGTGGGATCTCGTTGTAGTTTTGATTTTCATTTCCCTAATTACTAATGATGTTGAGCATCTTTTCATGTGCTTATGGGTCATTTGTATATTTTCTTTGGAGAAATGTCTATTCAAGTCTTTTGCCCATTTATTGACTGGGTTTTTTGTGTTTTTGTTTGTTGAGTTGTAGGAATTCATTATATATTCTGGACACTAAACCCTTATCAGATATGTGATTTGCAAATATTTTCTCCCACTCTGTGGGTTGCCTTTTCACTATGAAAGAGTGTCCTTTCATGCACAGAAGTTTTTAATTTTGGTGGTCTCATATACCTGTTTTTTCTTTTGTTACCCATGCCTTTGGTGTCGTATTTAAGAAACCGTTGCCAAATCCAAGGTCACAAAGATTTGCCCCTGTGTTTTCTTCTCAGATCTTGTTTGGTTTTTCTTTTAAAAAATCGCTTTTCCACCAGTTTAGTTGTGGCGCAGAGCTAGAATGCATGTATTCACTCCTCCTTCTTCAGCCAGAATCCCCTTTAGTCCTTTCAAGATGTCAGTATCAGAGGTTTAGAGTGAAAAGATAAGCATTAAACAAATGAAGTGTTCAGAGTCTAGTTAGAGGGAGGTTTTGTTTGTTTCTTTGTTTGTTTTGTTTTTTAACCTCAGCGCGTTTTCCTTGTGGACCGCAGAGAACTTCCGGTGCCTGTGCACCCACGAGAAGGGCTTTGGCTTCAAGGGCAGCAGCTTCCACCGCATCATCCCCCAGTTCATGTGCCAGGGCGGCGACTTCACGAACCACAACGGCACCGGTGGCAAGTCCATCTACGGGAAGAAGTTTGATGACGAAAACTTCATCCTCAAACACACGGGGCCAGGTGGGACCGGGGGCGGGTGGTGGCGCGTGGGGCCGGGCTGGGGCAGGATGGTGTGCAGGGCAGAGTGACGGCTGCGGCTCTGGCTGAGGGCTCGGGGTCTGGGGGAGACTCGGGGCAGAGCAGAGGCGCTCCGCCTGGCTGGAGGGCGTGAGCTCGCATCCGCATATGCTGTCCGTGCCCCCACCGTGTCTACGCTCCCTATTAGCGCAGCTTAGATTCTGGATGCCACTGTAAGCTCTCTCTTAGTCCCTCTGTCCCACTGCCCCGTCTCTGTCACTTACCCAGTAAAAAGTCTCAGTGGTCCGTCTTCCAGCATCTGGAGAAAAACGCACAACTGTACTGGTTGGTCCAGTTGAAAGCTGACACGGTTCTTCAGGGGCCCCTGGCAGCCTCCCTCGATCTCCCTGCTTGGTGCTCAGTCCCAGGCAGAGATGACGGCTTTGCACCTGCCTGCATTCCTGAAGTGCCCCCTCGCCCTCCGCCTCAGCTGATGCTCGACTTGCTGCATCTACCCACACGTGCCTGCTCTGACTTCCCTCCGAGCACAGGGGATGAGCTGTCTCCCCTGAGGCCAGCGATCATGCTCGTGGCCTGGACCCCGTCCTCTCTCCCCTCCTTAGGAGCTTGGCTTACTGCGGTTGTCCCCTCACTGCCTTGTGTAATCTGTTTCCCCTGCTCTGCTAGATGAGCCCATCAGCATAAAAGTATGCAGAATCAGTCTTTAAAAAGAAAGTCATCCTCAGGGCCAGCCTGGTGGCATAGTGGTTAAGTTCGCACGCTCTGCTTCGGCAGCTTGGGGTTCGCAGGTTTGGATCCTGGGCGTGGACCTAGGACCGCTCATCAAGCCACATTATGGAGGCATCCTATATGCAAAATAGAGGAAGGCTGGCACAGATGTTAGCTCAGCAACAATCTTTCTCCAGCAAAAAGAGGAAGATTGGCAATAGATGTTAACTTAGGGCCACTCTTCCTCACCAAAAAAATTAATAAATAAAATAAATCATCCTTTGACTCATGTCCCTCTCTAGCTGTCATCTATGCTTCTCATCCCCTTTTTAAGCAACACTTCTTAGAAAAGTTGTGTAGACTCCCGGCCTTTTATTCTCTCTCTCCCCTTCTAGCCCCACCGCTCCACTGAAACCACTTGTCAAAGAGGCCGACAGCCTCCGTCTTGCCAATAGTCAGTTCTCAGCCCTCATCTTATTCCACCTCCTGGCAGCATTTACACCACCGCATCTTCTAGGCAGGTGTCCTCTGAGGGCTGAAGGAGCCAGGGTGGAGGGAGCCAACACGCTCGTTCTCTCCCGCAGGCCTGCTCTCCATGGCCAACTCCGGCCCGAACACCAACGGCTCCCAGTTCTTCCTGACGTGTGACAAGACGGATTGGCTGGATGGCAAGCACGTGGTGTTTGGGGAGGTCACGGAAGGCCTGGACGTCTTGCGGCAGATTGAGGTGGGTGGCTGCCCTGGCCCTTGGTGTGCAGCCCTGCGGAGAGCTGGCGAGGGCACTCTGTGGCCTGGGAGAGGGGCCCCGCTGCTTCTGCTAAGGCTGGGGGCGGGGGGCGGGTGGGTGTCCCCGAGCTGCTCCTTCCTCTCCACCTTCCATCCCCTGATTTCTCTTCTTCTGTTCCGACTGCAAAGGCCCAGGGCAGCAAGGACGGGAAGCCCAAGCAGAAGGTGATCATCGCCGACTGTGGGGAGTACGTGTGACGGGCGCTGTCTCTGTGCTGCCCCTGCGTATCCAGGAGCGTCAGCCCCGGGGAGCCAGCACCTGAGGATGTCCCGTTTGCAGCAAGCAGGGCTTTGTGCCAGGGCCCTTCCTCGAGCCAGCGTGGGCAGCTCTGCTGCGGGCACGGCCTGGGCTCACTCTGGGCTCTTGCCCAAGCGTGGCTGTGGGCCCACAGCCAACACTGGTGCCGCCCTCCACACTGTGGACGGCCGTGCATGGCCTTTCTGTGGCCTCTGTGCCAGGGCCTCTCCTGGGCCCTTGAGTGTGGCTCCTGGACGCTCCTTCTGGTGAAATAAATCCTAGTTCTTGTTCTGCTGCCTACAGCGAATTCCTGGGAGCTGTCAGAGATGGCACGGAAGGCCGCGCTGTCCCGCTGAGACAGGTTGGCGAAGGGATGGGGCACAGCGTCTTCCCCACAGCTTTTCTTTCCTCCCTTGGGCGGATTCCCTGAAATGCCAGGGGATCTATCTCTGAGCCAGATACCCTTGTCAGACCATTGTCGAGACAGTGGGATCGAAGATAGTGGGAAAGTTCCCGTCTCGTGCTGCCTCTCCTCCTGACCCCCTGCCGGCCCATCATAGAGGCAGCAAGTGGACTCTCCAGTCCCAGCGGTCACTGGTTTATTTGTTCACTTTCATTCTACACAGTTTTTAAATGATATTTTATAACTCAAAGTGCCTCCTGCGTGCCAGGTACTGTACTTATTCGTCAGGAGACAGGAACTCAGCAAACCCCGTGGGCCTAAGCCAGCCTACAGCCAGCTTGTTTTTGTGAAGAAAGTAAAATAAATAAAATGCAGCCACATCTGTTTCTTTACGTATTGTCTATGGCTCCTCCCTCACTGCAGCGGCAGGGTAGAGTGCTCGCAACAGACACTGTATGGTCCCTGTGTTAGAACTCTCCAGAGAAACAGAACCAATAGGATGTGTGTACATAGAGAGAAATTTACCTTATAGAATTGGCTCTGTGATTGTGGGGGCTGGCAGGGCTGATATCTGCAAAGCAGGCCGGCAGGCTGGAGACCCAGGGAACAGTTGATGTTACAGTTTGGGTCTAAAGGCCATTTGGAAGCAGAATTTCTGCTCCCTCAGGTGACCTTACTCTTTTCTCTCATAAGGCCTTCAACTGATTGTATAAGGCCCACCCACATTGTGGAGGGTAATCTGCTTTATTCCAAGTTTATTGATTTAAATGTTAATCACATCTGAAAAATACCATCAGAGCAACAGCTCGACTGGTATTTGACTAAAAAGTGGATACCATGGCCTAGCCAAGTTGACACATAAAATTAACCAACACAGTCTCAAAGCCTAACATATTTACTGTCTGAGCCTTTACAGGAAGTTTGCCGACCACTGAATGAGCCAGATGGTGCCCCTGATGCTGAGCTCACAGTCTGGTGCTCCTTTGTGCAGGTGCTGCTTGGAGCTCAAGTTGGGCTGCCTTCTCCCCACTCCCCCTCCCGCCTGGTCAGCTGGGTGGCTGGAAAGAATCCCTCCCTGGCTAAAGGCTCTGAGCAGCGACTGAGCCTGAGGCCACTAGCCACCTCCCTGTGGGTTGGGTTACTCAGACCATTGGGGTCCATGGGCGGGCCTTCTTCGTCTTGAGGAGAGATCTGGACAAGGTAGGAGGCTGGAGAGGCAGGTGACCCCAGGATAGCTCCTGTGAGGGGTGTGGCACTCTGACCCTGCCTTTGGCTCCCATGTGTCAAATGGACTCCCAGGCCTCACTGAGCTCCCTCTGCTGCAGTTGGCCGGGTTTCTGTCTCATGGCAGGCATGTATGATAGAGGTACCCCTGATCCTGATGGAGCTCCTAAAAGAGACCCTCCCTCAAAGATGGGCCCCCACTCTCAGTGCAAGCTGTGCCCATCACAGAGCAGTCGATGGGACAGGCTTTAGTGAAGTGGGGATGGAAGCAGCGTCTTCAGGGCTTTTACAGGAACCAAGAAAGGGTGTGTATGAAGAGCTTAGCACAGCCAGCCTCGCAAGAGAGGACTGACTCCTGTGACGTGACCTGTCACTTTCTGCTCTTCCCTCGTAGCCTAGGGCAGTTGAGATCAGTGAGCAGGTCGGAAAGCTCAGCAGGTTTGGAGTTCACTGGGTGCCAGTGCCCCTCCAGGTGGCCACGTTGTCATCTCACTATATCCACACCAGAACTCTGTGCGGAGGTAAACCAGGGCTCGGGACATAAGAGCAGAGCTGGGATCGGGAGCTTGGCCGTCTCCCTCTAGTCATAATGGAGTCTTAGGAGGTTTACTGGGCTCTAGGCTCAGTCTGTGGCAGGGCAGCCCAGTGCCTTCAGGGGGAGAGACAGTCATGGTCCCCAGGAGTGGTCTGGGCCCTTGTGGGGAGACACGAGGAAACAGGGCCCCACTCTGCTAGGCAGGAGGGGGCCCCAGATCCTGGGGCGCAGCAGCCTGGCCGCCTAGTTCAGCTACACACAGCACAACGCCCACGCCCTGTTGCTCCAGAGGGCTCTGGCCTATGGGAAGTGGACCTCAGGGTGCAGCCTTCCTGGGACTGCCTGGCTCCTGTCCGGTGGCCTCCCTGTCCACGTTCCCGTTGCTCTGTTGCTCCAGCACCACGACGGAGAACACAGGGCTCGGTTTTGCCAGTGCAGACCTGCACTTGTCGGGCCCCATTTCAGTGCTGGCCCGAGGAAGAGACGCGGGGTTGTGGCCCCGGATCAGTCCTGTGACAGCTGGAGTTTCCTCTCTAATAGCATATCTGCCTCCAGATGCCCCCGGCACAGTGAATTCGTCAGTTGTGGCAGCCTTGCAGCAACCCTCCAAGGAAGGGACTGTGGAACCTACTTTTTAGTGATGAAAACTGAGTCTCGTAGATTTCAGGTGATAGAAAACTAGAGAACCATGTTTTCGAAAAATATTTATTAACAGGGAAATTTTCACCATATAATAAAGCAGGAAAAGCATATCTCAAAGCAATTAATAAAGTATGATCCCAATTTTTTAAAATACCTATCTATAATATGTGAACATATATGTTTATATGTATATCCTAAGAAAAAATCCTAGGAATAAATTCATCAAAATATTGATAGTGTGTTTATCAGAGGACTATGGTGATTTGAACTGTATTTTTTTTTCCAAACTTCCTCCATAACTACATTACTTTTGTGGTAAATGAAAAACACTTTTTCTAAAAAAGTGGGTCAAGTATTTGCAAAAGGCCTTCCCGTAAGTAGTAAAAGCAGAATGGACAGTCCCCCGTTCAAATTGCCAAAAGAGGCACCTGGAGCGCTGAGCGCCGGCAGGCCTCTGGGGTCCCCAAGTCTCCGGGAACACAGGGTAAAGTGTCCCAGCCCTAGCCAGGGCTGGCATAACCAGGCTCTTGCTTAGACCTTTAAAGCAGGTGAGAACACAAGTCCTACCCGCAACGGATTGTGGCGTGTAGATTTTTTAGGAAAAAGCACAGCTCTGAACACGTTCTGGGAGGAAGGTTAGTGGACAAGCACAGAAGGGGCTCAAAATTAGCAAATTCATTTGTGATAATACCAAGTACCAGTTGTTAAGCATTTATGTGCCAGATGTCCTAAGTGTGTCCACATCTCATCTTTATGATGGCTCAGAAGGAAAGAACCGGTCTGCTGCTCCGCAGAGGAAGAAGAACCAGAATGCAAATCCACATGCCTTCAAAAATCTGTACTCTTGCTATGCTGCCTCTCTTCCTATTTCTGAGGGTTTTTTCGAGAACGTGTGAATTCCCTGCCTTAGTTAGAAGATGGTGAACACTGGCATTATGATGACTTGGTCATGAGGCCAGTATTGCACTGCAAATACCAAGTCTGCTGTGCATTTCTCCTTAGCCCCTTTTCCATGCGTCTTCCCTTCCTGTCAGCTGTCATTGATTTTGCATTGCTGTCACCGGGTCTGAGCTGACTACCTGTATTTATCCTTCAAGTCTGGTGCCACCAGATAAACAAGCCATGCCCTGAGCAAGAGAAGGAAACGGTGGTATCTGTGCTGCGCATCTGCCAGCCTGGGCCGCCCACTGCAGCGGCCGTGTGTGGCTCGGCAACCAGATAACTCACGGAACAAAATGCATGGGTTTTGTGACCACTCAGAATTGTTTCACTGCTCAGGGCTCTTTCTATTTGATTTCATTTGGTGACTGTCTGGCGGCAAAAGTTGCTAGAAGTCTGACAGGCAGGTAGGTGATGACTTACTGTTTTTGACTTGTTCTGCATTAAAAAGAAGGACTGCAAGTCCTATTCCTTCCTGCTGTGCACTGCTGGATTGACAGGGAAGGTGTATTCCACATCTACGGAACTTTGGGTAATTTATAGACATTTCTAGTTCACCCCCAACTTTGCTGGGCACTAAAGATACCAGGTGAAGTAAAAAATTAGTTCTCAAAATAATTGGAATTTAAAATTTACAATCACCTAGAAGACGCTCCCTGCTGTTGGGAAGAGAAGATTGTGAGATAAGTACTAGAATGGCCAGTAGGTTCTGGGTTATGTGCCAGTTTGGATTCGTAATGGCCACCTGAGCTCGGCATCCAGGGGGAAGAGGTTGCATCTGGACTCAGTGTGAGAAAGGGTCGGCAGACACAGATTCCCTGGCTGAAGGCCCTTTGGAGATCAAAAAGTCCCAGGCCTTCATGTTACAGATGGGAAATAAGGCCCAGAGGAGGAAGCTACCCACAAGTTAGGTCTCCTAGCATCTAGGCCAGAGCACAGAGCCATACACTGATGGGGACCTTAATGCCTTCCAGACAGGCTGGGCTGCCCTTTGTGCACATGGGCAGGATCTCTTCCTCCGCACTTGCTCCCAGGTCCGGGTGGAGGGGCTGCTGTCCCGCAGCGTGGCCCCAGCCTCCACCCCTGCTGCCAGATCTGCTCCCCGGAGCCCCTCCTCAGGGTGTGGAGTGAATTCCAGAGCTGCGCATCCTCGGACACTCCAGTTTTTGGCCTCAGCTGGGCTGTGCCTGTGTCTGGGGTGGGCCCAGGATCTGCTTTTAATGACACAGTATTTCAGGGTTCGGGCAGCTGGACTCTGTCTGCGCCAGCAGGTAAATTACAGGCTTAGCGAGTCAGAAATCAAATAAACACTCCAGCTGCTGCGGCTGCTCCAAGGAGAACAGTGGTTTCCGGGAACCTCCCCACCCAGCTCAGCCTAATTACCACCTGTCACTCCCCGGGGACAGCAGCCTTTTCTTTGGCTCACAGGTCCCAAGAAACAGGACAGGGCTCCTGGGCATACAAGGTGACAAAAACTTTGGTCACCAGCCTGTTTGTGACAACTTCTGGACAAGCTCCCACCCTCGCCCCACACCTTGTCACAGGCTGCCCAGTGTCAAAGATGCATTGCTCTGGGTGGAATGGATTGCTCCTTAGCAGGAGATGGCAAACAATTCTCACTTCATATGCCAACTCTAGTCTGTTGGCAGTGGCTGCCTGGAGTTCTGTGCTGATCATTTTCAAATTCTATCCAGATTTGGAAGGAAAAATATCGGGGTTGATTATTGATGTCTGCCATGCAGAAAGGCAAGGGAAATTATGTCATCTGTGCTGGGCATTGTCATCTTGGGCCACACAATGTATCCACCGTACTTGTCTCAGTGAAAAGATAGCTTTTCCACAGAGCTGAACTCCCGATGGTTCCATGCTGACAGATAGATGGGTCATCGAAGGCCCCAAGATCTTTTGTTTCTCCAAAGGCAAAATGTCCATGCGCTGCATGTCTGCCCCAGGCAGAAGAGGCGTATCAAGGCAGGAAGACAGGGGAAGGTAAACTCCATTGGCCTTAGCCCTAACTCTTGTGTTCATTCAGCTCTTTCTTGAGTTGACCCTGTGGTCAGCAGTTTGGTAATTCAGATGCAAATATGGAACACTGAGGGCAACGCCACGCTCTCTAACAGAAATGCCTAGAAATGCCCAGTTTTGCACCTGGGAAGGGCAGGCAACCAGAGGTGGACCAGACCCTGTCTACACACCGGCAAACCCTGGAATGGATAGTGAAGAGCCTGAGGGGCCCATCTTGGGTTCCAGGTGCTCTCGGTTCATCCCACATCTACCCACAGCCTGGGCCACAGACAGGACTTTCGTGCCAGCCCCAAAGAGCTGGTCACCACATGCCTCTGGAGGGGTGAGGGGGCTGGGGTAGAAGCTTGCTTGATGACTCAGAACACGAGGACTGGAAGCCAGAAGTCTGTGACAACCTCAGACAGGGCAGAGAGGAGGAGGGGCCTGGAGAGGACCCAGCCTGGCAGGAGGGAGGCAGGGACACAGACATGTTGATCTCGGAGGGCCCTCTGTGCCAACCCCGCCTGGGGCTGGCTGGGTTTGAGGGGCTCCCGCCTCTGCAGAGGAGCCTGAGCTGGGGGAGGCGCCGAGTGGCCGGGGTACCCTCAGTGGCAGCCGCAGGCGCGGACCACCATGTTGCGGTGCTTGCGCAGGATGACGTTGTTGCTGCTGTCGTAGTAGAGCACGGAGGTGGCGCTCAGCTTGGT